>NW_025920309.1:0-137407 GCF_902686445.1 Sciurus carolinensis | reverse complement strand
GAAATAAGCAAAATGTAGGCAGGCAATGATGAAGAATAAAGAAACATTTTAAAAATTAAAAACATCCTGGAAATAGGAACTTCCAGTTATAGACAGATGATTTCCTGCAGAAGAATACAACCAAAGTCAAACCTCAATGGATGGTTTTAACAGAATGGACTGAACTGAAGATCAGTGAACCTGAAGATTGAGCAATAGAAATTACCCAATCTGAACAACAGAGAAAATACACTGAAGCACAAATGAAAAAAAAAATAACAGTACTTCAAAAACTGTGACACTGTAGCAAAAGATCTAACATCCACATCTTTGGAGTTCAGGAGAGGAGAGAATGGGTGGGGTTAAAATATTTCCAAGGAGGAGTGACTGAAAAGATCCCAAATTTGGCAAAAGACATAGACTGAAAAACATGAGTAAACTCTAAACAGGATAATCCAGAATAAATCCACATCATAGTCAAGTTTATGACAGCTGTTAAATTTAAAAGAAAAGAAACTCTCAAAAGCAGTGAGAGAGAAATGAGACCTCACCCACAGGCAAGACCCAAGTCACATAGAAGCAGATTTCCCATCAGAAACTGGGGAAGATGGTGGCAAAAGACTTCAAGCATGTAAGTAAAAGAACTGTTAATCCAGGAAAAATACCCTTCAGAAATGATGAAGTAATCCAGAAATTTATTTTTGAGTGTTGAGGACAGTTTTTATTTTCAGAGATGGGTGTTTTTATTTTAAGAGATGCTGTGTTGCTTATATTGGCCTAGAAATCTTGGGCTTGTGAGTGCATGGTTGTGCACACCTCTAATTCCAGCTGCTGTGGGGGCTGAGAAAGGAGGATCTCAAGTTCAAAACCAGTCTCGGCAATTTAGTGAGACTCTGTCTCAAAAAAAAAAAAAAAACACTATAAAAAGAGTTGGAAATATGGCTCAGTGGTTGAGTGCTTCTGGGCTCAATCCCTGATACCAAAACCAAAAAACAATACAAAACAAAACAAAAAACCAAAACTCCTGGGCTCACATGATCCTCTTGCCTCAGCCTGCCAAGTACCTGTGACCATAGATATCGTCCAGTTCTTAAGATATTTTTAAATCAAGAGAAGAATCTGTCACCAGAATACCATGCTAAGAGTGGTTAATAGAAGTTCTCTGAACAGAAAGAAAAGGAAAAAAAAGATATCTTAGAATATCAGGCCAGAAGAATGAACACAAGAGACTCTTGCAATTTGTAAATCATGGTAGATAGTTGAAGCAAATAATATAACCCTGTTGGTTGTGATTCTCAGTGTATGCAGAGAGAATTATATCATAAATAGGAAAATATAAAGGGATATAAAGAGAAGTAAGTTTTCTACATTTCACTTGCTCTGCTAAAATATTAATACTAGTAGACTGAAATATATATAATAAAATACCTTGAACAAAAATAGTAATCTCTAAAGATATATTCAAAAGCACCATGAATAAATCAAAATGAAATTGGAAAATAAAGGGTCAAATAACCATGAGAAAGCAAGAAAAAGGAAACAAGAGTTAAAATCAGGAGCTTGGAGGCTGGGGTTGTGGCTCAGTGGCATAGTGCTCACCTGGCACATGTGAGGCACTGGATTCAATTCTCAGCATCACATTAAAAAATAAATAAATAAAATAAAGGTAAAATAAGAGGATATTGGAAGTTTTCACTCTCATGTTCACAACAAGAAAAAAATCTAACCAAATAGAAAAGCAACAACACTTCTTAGATCCATCACAGATCCATAACAAAAGAGTGACTTTTGAAATTTGGACACTTAGGTGAATTCAAAGAATCAGTCTATGAAGAGCAGAAGAACTGGACCCAGTAACAAGTAGAACCAATTAAAATGTAATTGACCAGTGAAGGTGGAATATGGACTACCTAAAGAGTTGAACACTTCTGGGACCCAACCTTTAGATACCCCACACTTTTGTGAGTTTTACCCCCAGGAGACTCACCAGCTTCTTTTCATGAAGACTCGGGGAAATTCCCTCATGCTTCAGGTAGGAGGAAATTTAAAAAGTCACCATTTTGCAACATACCCAGATAATTCTGTGTTCAAAACAAAGTTCTTCTCCTAAGAAAAACTTCCAAAATCTTCTCTGATTGAAGGCCATTAAATAGCCAATAAAATCCATTTCTCTCATAAGAGGAGGGGAAAAATAACCAGCTAAAAAACTGTTTTGACAGTCAGAGTACAGGAATTCAGGCCTGCTAAAGAAAACAAAACCCTCAGATTTAATCATTAGATTATAGACCATGTCCCCTTTTCAGCATCTTGCCACCATAACAACAGGGTCCATTATAATAGTAGTGGATTACAACTGGGAGAACTGAAAGACACAGACTCTTCAAAAGGAACTTTCCAGGGAAACCCAAAGATAATGGGGGAGAAACAACAATAATCAAACAAGGATATGAGAGGAAATTGAGGCTTCTGACACCTATAGCTCCAGGATACATTAAACTCAATCTGACTCCCAGTCAGAAAAACATAAAACCTCTCATTAAAAAGCCAGTTTGTGGGGCTGGAGGTGTAGCTCCATGGCAGAGTGCTTGGCTAGCATGAGTGAGGCACTGGGTTTGATCCCTCAAAGCACATAAAAATAAACAAATAAAATGAAGTCATGCTGTCCATCTACAACAGCAAAAAAAAATTTTTTATAAAAGCCTCTTTACCTCAGTTCCTTTTACCTGATATATCATGTTGGACTTTCAGCCCAAAATCATAGGCATGGAAAAAGCAAGAAAAATCATCTAAAGATTCAAAGCAAGTATCTGATCCAGATACATATATGAAAAAGATTCTAAAACCCCAGGTTGGGAATAATTAATATATGAAGGGATCTGATGGGGACAACATGAAAGAAGATATGGACAAAACAAGTGGAGGGATGGGCATGGTAATGAGGAATCAAAAGGAAATGATAGAATTAAAGACACTGACAAAAATGAAATGTCCTTTGATGGGATCATCAGTAGACTGGATACAGCTGTGGAAAGAATCAGTGAATTTGAAAAGTGTCAATAGGAACTTCCCAAACTGAAATGCAAAGAAGAAAAAGAATTTTACCTTCCCATCTACTCCAATCTGAGTCCACAGGGTAGGCAATGTGACTGCTTAAACAATAGGACAGTCATGGTCAGGCTCTGTAGAATTGGGGTGGCCAGCTCATGCAATGAGGATTTCTACTGCACTCCTCCAAGGAGGGATAAAGAAATCTGCTAAGCCTGGATTCAATTAAAGTTGAACTATTTGGAAGCTACTGTGAATAAGTAACTAAATGTGGATTTGAATCATATAGCCTCCACCATCGGATTCTTGAGTTTCAACAAGACCTCAAATAGGAGAAAATTTTCTACTACCTTGCTTAGTCAGGCACAATTATTTGTTTTGTGTTTTTTTTTTTTTTTTGGTAAAATTCTGTACTTTTGCTAGTGCTACAGCAAACAGAATCCCCTTACTCTTTCTCTAGTTTCAGTAGCCCAGGAAGTTGCCCTGTGAGTGAATTTGAGGAGTCATGCTCACTCTGATAGTGTTGATTGTCTGTTGAATAATAAGGGTGACTGCCACAGTAAAATAATGAGGAATTCATGTGAATGAGGTGGCCCAGGAAAGACTGAATCAGGGGTTGCCAGTTAGGTGTTTATAAACAACATGAAATGCCATGTTCAGGATTGACTGCTGATATGATGCTCCAGCTAATTAAAATGTCATGGTTTCCTGGTGGGCCAAGATTTTTCTTCCATCTGGAATGTAACACTTGTCCACTGCTCAGTTCCTCCTGATGAGAAGTTCTACTTGACAATTACTGCATTCTTTAATAAATAAAATATGGGGAAAGAGATAAATTATTATTTAATTGATGCAGTGCTGTTTGGGTGATTTCCAGGGTGCACAGGTGGTACAAGAGGGCAAGAGCCAATGCTTGGACATCTACTTAGTCTACACAGAATTTTGGGTTGTGTTTTATTGATTAGCATATTATAGAAAAACATTTAAAATAACTTCTTTATGTTAATTAGGTAAAGTTTTTAAATAAGCAATTCATAATATTTTTGCTACATATATATATATATATGTTCCAAATTACAGGATGCATATTTCTAATGTTAATTACTTTTAATATTTCATTTTCAATTTTCATACATATGATCATGAGCTTCATCACATTTGAGTTATTTGCTTAATTACTTGAAATGCTTGACTCTTTCAATTGACCCTTAATATCATACCAGAATATTTTTAATTGATGGATAGTTCACAAAATACTGTTGAAAATATAGCATCGATTCATCAATTCTTAATTTTTTCTTTTCAAATGTGAACATATCAAAGCTTAAATGTTTACAGGTTCTATCTTTCTGTCTGTACCCTCCAGTGTCTTTTTTTTCATACTTATGCAAGAAAAAAGTCATTTGATTGGTTTTATTTCATATTTCAAGCTTTGTTTTAAATTATCCACAATGTGTTAAAAGCTTCATAAGGTTGTATTTTAGCTGTCCATTAACTGAACATTTGGGCTAAAGTTTGACTTTGAATAAATTTTAACTAAAATATAGAATGTTGTTTTCAAAATGTTAAATGCCACACTGAGATCTTTAGGTTGATTTCTAACAACTACAGTCCTTGATTATATTTTCAATATAAATTTCATAAACAATAGAATTTCAGAACTCATTTTTTCTAACAAGAATGTACTTGTTCTGAGTTTATTGCTGTTGATTAAAAAAATGTATTCAAACTACAAAGACAAAAACATTACCATCCAATAAATATTGAAATGTAGATTTGAGCAACAAGTGGCACAAGCAATCACCATAAGAAACATCCATACAAATATGTTCTACTGAAGAACTGCTTAGTCTCTACATAATGCATATATTTCAAATATAGTTAATAAAAATTGTTAGCATTTCCCATTAACCATGGTGGTTTTCATTATATTCTAAGTTTTATTACCAATCATGGCCCACTAGGTATTGATGAAGTGGTTTTCCAGGACAGCCAGATAGAAGAGCATACTTAATACTTTTAGAATAAAATCTTTAAAGATGTCCAAGGGGTGAAGGATAGAAATGAATCTCCATGCAAGGTTTAATTTGGAAAAAAACAAAGAATATGATTTCATACTGCAACTCGTTCCAGGCCAGGGTGGCCTCTGACATATCCAAGGAGCAAAGGAATATTTGAGATTCCATTGGAAAAATGAAAAGCTAGTTAAAGTGTTTTGTAAAAAAAATCTTTGGCATTTTAGAGTTGAGTGATAGTGAGCTCTGATTGTTAAATATCTACAGTTTGTAAGCATTAATTATTAAAGCTAAAATAATTAAATCTTAGAGTAAGAGCTAACTGTTTGATAGAATTGGGCTTGTAACATGGCATGTCAGTCCCGTGTTTTTATATAAGTGGTAAGTTGTCTGCTGGTTCCTGTTACAAGGTGACTTGTGCACAGAGCCCTCTCTTCATGGCCTTCCCCTGCTTTATTTTTCAGGACTTGAAATGGGAAAATCTATGGTGAATGACAATGTTCACAAAGACATTTATTTGTTGGGTTTAGGAAATAACCAGAAAATAAAAACTGAGTTTTGGGTTAGATTTCAGAATTAAATATGTGGAAGAATTCAGTTTACTGAATTAGGTAAGGCTCTTATCTGATGCTATAGAGGAAATAGCAGAAGATGAAAGTGAAACAAAATATGCCAAAATCATTCTGTTAATTAAACCATTGATAATGATTTTGTATGATAATAATAAACTAGAATCAGGCTTTATAAGCAATGTGGGTTTGAAGACACAAAGTTTAACCTGGTAATTGACCAGGAAATTCAATATTTGGCTATCAATGTTATTGAGAACATCTTCACCATAGAACCATATTTGAAATGATCACTTTGTTAGAGTGTTGTTGATTATTCTCATTATTACAAATAAGATTCATTATCTACCAAAACTCAAAGCTGATGTGAAGATTGAAGTTACCCAAAAGAGGAAAACTCAGGATATGATTCTGAAATATTCAGAATAAGTTTCTGGATTGATTGCCAAATACAGTAAAAGTTAAATTATCTCTGTAATCCAGTTGCATTTATTGAGTCTATTGAATAAATCTAATCTGAAATCACAGTCATATGACATTCTTATTCCATAATGAAAAGGTTAAAAATGCTAAATGTATTTTAAGGTAGAAATCACATCAGAATAAGGATAGTTGGAATTCCAAGAGGGAGGTGTGAAAGTGGAACACTAGGAACCTGAAAGTCCCTTTGCCATTTTAACATACCATTAACATGCCATTAATAACAGACACAGTTATTAATATTTTAAACAGTTTTTTCAAAACAAATGATTTCAACCTCCATTTTATATTATTACAAATAATTTAGAAAATGATTAATGAGATTTTAATTTTGATGGAGTTTATCTTAAAACAATTTTTGCCACTCTGGCTGGAAAGGATCAAGCTGTAATTAGATTCAGAAAAAAATCCACAGTGAAAAAAAGCAGATCCATTTTCAGATGCCCAGACTTGGTTCACCTTCACACTTGGCTATTGTTCAGCCTGCTTTTTTTTTTCTTGTTTCTTTTTTTTTTTTTTTTTACTCTTTTGTAGTTGTAGATGCACACACAATATGCCTTTTTTATTTTTATTTTTATGTGGTCTTAAATACTTTTCTGTTCCTTCCCCTCCTCCCTACCCTTGTTCCCTTTCCTCTACTCCAGTGCTCTTTCTTCCATTTATAAGTGTTTTTGTTATAAATTAGTACACTATGTATTTATATAAAGATAAAATTGTGATTTTTTTCATAATTACATAGGAAAATATGATCAGATTCATTTCCCCATTCTTCCATTTTCTTGTCTTTCCTCCCTTCCTCTTGATCTCCTCCTTCTACTTCACTGTGTTCTACATTCATGGGGTTCTCCCCACTCCCCAGCTTTTAGTTCTTTCTTTTTTTCTCTCACCTGCTTATTATTTAGGTCTAGTTTCCACATATGAGAGAAAACATTAGACACTTGACTTCCTGGATCTGGCTTATTTCATGTGACATGATGTTCCATTCATTTTTCAGAAAGTGCCATAATTTTATTCTTTTTTAAGCCTGAGTAAAACTCCACTGTGTATATATACCACATATTCATTATTCATTCATCTCTTGATGGCATAGATTCTGGTCCCTCAGTTTGGTTATTATGAGTTGTGCTGCAATAAATATTGATGTGTCTGTGTCACTGTACTGTGCTGATTTTAGGTCTTTTGGATATATATCAAGAAGTGGGATAGCTGGGTAATATGTTGGTTCCATTCCTAGTTTTTGAGGAATACCCATAATGCTTTCCAGAGTGGACATACTAATTTGGAGTCCCACCAACAATGAACAAGTGTTCCTTTTTCCTCACATTCTTTCCAATATTTATTATTTACATTCTCTAGGGGCAGTCTACCAGAAGCTTTGAACTTAATTTTATGTACATGATTCCTCATCTTAGATTTTTGTGGGTACCCTTTTGTTCTGTTTTTTGTTGTTTTTAAAGTGCTAGGGATTGAACCCAGGGGCACTCTATCAAGAGATTCAACCTCATTTATTTTTATTACTTTTTAATTTAAAATAGAGCCTTGTTAAAATGCTTAAGGCTGGCCTCAAGCTTGTGATTTTCCTGTCTCAGTCTCCTAAGTATCTATGATTATGTGTGTGCTGCACTGTATCTGCCCTCACTCTATCTCAATTTTTGACTACTAAAATAAATCAATAAATATTTACAATTTTTCTATCAGTATTGAGACTGTATGAGCCAATGACTTTCTTTCATCAAGAAGGTATTTCTATTATAAAAGAAGTATATTATTTATTCAAAACTATTCAGACAAGGTATGGTTGTTTATTATGCCCTCTGTGAACTTAACTCCTTTTAATTCCCATTATACCTTCCTTTGCATGCAGGATTCCTCCCATTCTTACAAATATGATTTCTGTAATTTTAGATATTATGCTGTGTTCCTAGTAGAAAGAGAGGAAAGAGGAAAGGCAGGAGTCAAAATTTACAAGTGTATTCTATTGAATTTACCAACTCCACCACTCCCAAGCTAAAAGCATGAGGTATATTTGGCATAAGACTTTCAGTCAGACATATCACCGAGAATAATTATTGAACAATTTGAAGAGGTAAAAACAAACTTAAGATTTACCACAGCTGAAATTCAGAAGATTAAATAGTGAATAGAGCAGTTCGCATTTTCTGAAATCAGAAATTAGGAAAAGAAATAGAAGTGAAGTTTAAACCTAGATATAATAACACCAGACTTCAAAGTGTATAAAAATGCAGTTATTTGGAAATGAAATAAATCAAGAATACACGTAGTCATATTTGTGACTAAGGAAATTGAAATATTGTATATTAAATACAATTTCAAATTTCATTTTGTGTTAAAAACTGGAAGATAATTGTATGTGGTTCACAACTGTTTGTAAGGAAAATTGATAACTTTAATATACTTCATACATTTTTTGCCAGTAAGAGCATTACTGTAAAAATATATTTTCATCATGACTGGAGTGCTCAGAATTACAATATCAATATCAGGCAGTGCTCAAGCTCACTGCTTCTAAAGATTTCAGATTTTAGAGCAGTTTTAGGTTTAAGAAAAAATTGAGAGTAAAGTACAGAGACTTCCTGTCTATCTCCTACATACCAAAGTGCATAGCCTTCCCCATAATTAACATCCTTCACCATAGTGGTGCAGTCTTTATAATTAATGACCCTACATAGACACATCAAAATCATCAAAAGTCCCATAATGTATGTTAGGATTCTCTCTTGGTGTTTTGCATTCTATATAAGTATACTATTAAAGAAAGCATAGGCTTTTTGACAGGGTACTATGATGAAGAGATCTCACCTGTGTAAGTGGTAAGGCAATTTACTTTACTCTTACTAGTCTATTTAGCCACATGCTATTTCATCCTGACTATCAAAAAGATAATATAAATATATATGAACAAGAATATTAAAAATATTTGGTCAAAACAAAACATCCCAAGATATTTAAAGCATATGAAACTGAATATGTTTCAAAATTACTATGTATGTATGCTCATGTGTGTACACACACATATATATTTTTAAAATGAAGAATTAAAATTTTATTTAAATTAAGTAATTCACTGAAAGTCCCAGAAAAGTTTCAACTTCATATTAAGCACTTCATAACATGTAGTTCAAGAAGTTCATAAGATGTTGTTTAAGAAAAAGATCAATTTTCTTGAACAACAAAAAACATGTATTTGATTGTTACTACTCTAGTTAGGAACTGCCATTTCATAAGTCACCAGTTCTTGAAATTTGGGGGTCAAAACCCTTTTTTAAGACAATTAGCTGTAGATGGACACAGTATTTTATTAATTAATTAATTAATTCATTCATTGATTTAATGTGGTGCTGAGGATTGAACCCCATGCCTCACACATGCTAGGCAAGTCCTTTATGATCTACAACCCCAGTCCCAGTCAAGTTTGTTTGACAATAATATTTTATGCAAAATTGCAATGTAGAAAGTGTATAAACACTGCTCCAACTGAAACAGAAGTCTCTGGAACTCTGCTCCCTGTCTTCTGGTTCAACCTATTTGAGGCTTCTGAGGCAACTACAAGTTTCCTTGAAGCATTATAATAAAATAGGCCATGTGAATAAGTATACCTCTATTTTTATTTTATTTTTTGCAAGAGTATCAAATGATTTTATTACAAAACTTAATGCCATTAACTCACTTTAAAAAAAAACACAAACATGAGAAAAGGATAAACACATCCAAGGCTCACTAGCCCTTGGAGGACAGGAGGAAGCCCTGGACAGGGAACCCAGTAACATTTTTCCTTATGCCTGATGTCTCTGTGTCCCTATTCACTCCAGGCTTCCACATTCTGTCACCTCTGACAAGGGGAGGAAACTGACTAGAAGAGTCATGGACCAGAAGGTCACAACCAACTCTAAGGATATCTGATGCAAAGGGCTTGTACATTCTAGTCTGTAACTCTGAGAAAGATATTGGATGTGCACTGTCAAATACCTACTCCTCACTAAGTTTTACTGCCCTTTGATACTGGTTATGATCTTTCACTATAGCTTCTGTTTATCCCAGAACACAAATCCCTATGCAGTTTATCCTCAAATCCCTATGCAGTCTCCATGTTCAAGTATAAAGTTGTTTCAGAACCACCCCAGTGACTGTAGTGTCCATAAACTCTAGTGTGTATTGGTGTCACACCCTAGGACAAGCAGGTCCAGTGGCAGCCCAATGCAAGGGGCACACATGAACAACATTTTCACTGCTAAATTTCTTCCTGTTCTATTTGGGCACTGCCCACATTCAAGGTTGAAATCTTGAGTAGCGTGCCACCTCCCCCGCCCCTTGGCCCCTGCCAAATGAAGTCTTGCTGTCATGGAACAGAGATCCAAGTCTTCACCATTAATTAAATAGGGCTTCCCAAGGTTCCAGGAATATTCTTAGAACTTCCCTGGAACGGGGTTGGGGGTTCCTGGCTCTCTGGTTCAGAAGGGGGCGTCAGCATATCTTCTTTTTTCCGGCCCTCCAGGAATTTAAGAATCACTCCCTTGATCTGTGGTCTGAAGCTGTGGTTGATTTTGGGATTCACCTACTGAGAAATAATCCTGTCTACTCTTTCCAGCATCCCAGACTTTCTTGAACCACGTTCTGCCTCAGCCCATTTGGTAACTGGTTCTTGTTCATTGTAGGATTCCATTTCTGCTTGTCCAGATGTGTCCACACATTATCATCTTTTTGCAGACTGCAGGGTCTTCCTGGAGTCCCTAGGGGGTGCAGTCGGTGCAGGAAGCTACTGCATCCTGGGCGAAATTGCAGGCGGGAGGGTGTGGCGAGTTTGAAAATAGAGTAGCGCCAAGGGGTGGACCTGGGCGGGGAGTTGCCTCTTCCGGGCAATGGGCGACTGGCTGGCATGTGTGGCAACCAGTGCAACAGGACTTTGCTTGGCGGCTGCGCTGTCACAGGTCAGAACCTGCACAGGGGTGGGCACTTTTTGTTTGAAACGCGGGTCTCGGTCACAAGTGGTAAGTGTGGCAAGCCAAGGGTTTGTCCCCGACAACTTCCCCAGGACTTCTGCGGGCTTGGGACACCACCCGTCAGCCGCGCACCTCTCCCCGCCCGGCTCAGGTGGTTCCTACCGGATCGGGCGCCCGTGGCGCTCAGCTCTCCTTACATGACAGTGGTGTGGGCACCTGACTGCTACAGAGGAATGCTGCGGTGACCCAGGCACCGACTCCCTAGGGTCCCGCTATGCGCCGAAAACCTGGGCCCTAGCACGAAGTGGCAGGTGGCAAAGTTAAGCCCGGGCAATCAGGGATGGTGGGCGCTGCTAGAGCTCCAGCTGTGCCAGTTCTGGTCACTGGCGCAAGATTGGCATGCGCTGGAGATGGGTTCCACGGCGGGGAAAGGAAGGGCGCAGGCTCAGGTGGGCAACTGCCGGGTGGGCTGGAGCTTTCAAGCCCTGTCCCGGGTGCTCAATTTCATGAACTTTGCAAGCGGGAGTTCCTGGGTGTCTGATTTTCTTCTGAGTCACTGGATTGGGACTGTATACTGCTAGGTCTGGAGGCAGTCAATGGGTTACTGTGGTGTGCCTTTAATCCAGGCAGGAATTTGAGGAGAGGAAAACTGAGCTGTCGAGGGAAATTGCTGGGAAAAACATCTGGCATGCACAGGGGTGTTTTGAGTATTATATGGACAATGCCCTTTCCAAACATGTAAGGAGGACTTTCAAATGGCTTTCATTATTAGAGTCTTACAGAAAGATAAGAATGAGACTTGATATTTAGACAACTGAGGAAGAGGAAGAAGATCAATATAGGGCAAAGCAAAGTCAGAACAAGAAGGCAAGAGGAAGAATCATGTCATTTTTGCATGTAGGGATAAAGGAGCTTTATAAAGTACCTGTTGTAACTAGGAATGTAGCTGAGTGTCAGCCTGCCTAGCATATGCAAATTCTGTATTCAATCCCCATTACTGCAAAAACAAAAGGAAAAAAAAAATGAACAGAAAACATGTTGGTTGACACTGTCAACTACTGGAATCAGTTGGGCAGTGGTGTAGAGGATTGGGTTGTGGGAAAAGGAAATTAGAAGTCCACTAAAGTGATAGCAAGGCTGCTCAAACGTGAGTAGAGTACAAGTGAAAGCTCCAACAGCAGGAGAGGCCTTAGGGATTTCTAGTTGGCAAAATGACTGTGTGCATATGGAGAATGAAGGAAAGAATAAAGTTGGAGATAATTCCTAGGTTTGGGGCTTGGAAAACCCTGGAAAACAATTATTAGAAATACTTGTTTTTACTTTAAGATGAAGATTTTGAAATGGCTATTATGAAACTCTACCTGGATGACTCAGAAAAACATAGGCCATTAGAAGAAAATCTAGTAGGTAGATTTGATTTTTTCAAATCAAATCTATTTGAAAGGAACCTCCTGATCTGATGATCAATAATAATCGATTTTATTTATTTAACATATCCTTATTCCGGTGATTTAAAATATTTGAAAAAAAATGCTACCTGAAAAACGTGGTACTCTTGGTGATCCTTGTTCTCCATTAGTATTCATAGGTCTTGTTAACTTGGTCTTTGGATTACATTGAGGCCAATTAAAAGGTGATCATTTTTGTAGAGTAGTTGAACTTCATCTAATTTTATCTTTTCTTTTGCTTGCGTTGTATGGATTTTTCAGATAATGAGAAAGAATGTGATATTGTTTGGGAAAAGAAGCCAATGGTTGAATAGAAAGCAAAAGCAGATTCAGTAAACTCCCGCCTACATTTTTTTTGGAATCTGCCATGATACTGATGAGGACAATGGAAATGGGGAAGACTTTCAGTCAGAGCTTCAAAAAGTTCAGGAAGCTCAGTTAAAAATGTCTTCATTGTTTTCCTTCTGGTTCCATTGACTTTGTTGATGTAGTAAGGAGTAGAATGTTCTTAGCAAATAGTAATGATGGGTGTGGCTAGCAGATAGAGTGAATCTAAGTAAGTGGAGAGGCATACTATTTATGAATTGGTACACTCAAAACAGTTAGGATATTAGATTTTCCAAAATTGAGCAATAGATTTAAGGTGCAGTGCAGTCAAAACTTCACCAGGATTCTTTGAAGATACAAATAAGCTAATTCTTAAAATTTCTATGGAAAGTTAGGATTATATGTTTGCTATTATTGATGAACCCACACTGAGACATTATCACCCAGAGTTTTGAGTTTTGATCTAAAATGGATATTCAATTTTGTCAAATTTTCTTACTCCATCTACTGTTGCAATCATGGAACTTTTTATTAAATCTATGAAGGATATTGATTTTGAATGTTCAGGAAACCAACATTTCTTTCCTGGGATAAGCCTGAATCATGGTATATTAATTATAAATTTTATAAACATTCATGTTTGAGTAAATTTTGTTACAACTGTTGGATTTATATTTTTCAGGGGTATTGGTCAGTAGTTTTTTTTTCTGATAATATCGTTAGCTTCCATATAAGAGTTAATATGGGTATCTTAAAATGAATTGAAAAATATTTCTGGTACTGCTGTTTACTGAAAGATATTGTGTTAATTGTAGCCATTTCTCCTTGAATGATCACCAGTTTTTATTAGAGGAAGTATATGAGATGAAGTTTTATGAAGATTTTTTAAAAATACAACAAATGTATAGAGAACTATGGAGTATCTATTCAGGTTATCTACTAGTTCTTGAGTGAATTTTGATAATTTGTGTCTTTCAAGGAATTGGTGTCAAATTTTTGTCCATAGAGCTCTTCCTTTAAATCTCTTTTTAGTTTTTTACTGTCTGTAAGTTCAGTAAAGACATATCCTCTTTTCTGTCTTCCTTGCTCTTTCTGGGTTAATCTGGTTAAATGTTCATCAATTTCATGCGTACTTTTTCCTTTCCACCAGTAGAAATAGATTTTGACTTTTTTGATGTTTAGTCTGATTTCTGTGCCAAATTTCATTGATTTATGTTCTTTATTATTTACTTCTTGCCTTGGGCTTATTTTGCATTTATTTTTGTACCAGGGTTTGAACCCAGGGCACTTAATCACTGAGGCATATCCTCATCCCTTTGTTTTTTCAATTTGAATTAAATTAAATTTATTTATTTGTTACCAAGGATGGTACCTAGAGGCAGTTAACCATTGACCTACATCCCTAGATCTTTTTTCATATTTTGTTTATAGACAGGGTGTTTCTAAAGTTGAGACTGGCTTTGAACTTGTGATCCTCTTTCCTTAGCCTCCCCAGCCACCAGGATTACAGGCATGTGCCACAGTGCCCAGTTATTTCTAGTTTAAATTAAGACTTTTTTAAAAAAAATTAAATTTTATCTTATTTATTTTTATTTTATTTTATTTTATTTATTTTTAATGTGCTGCTGAGGATTAAACCCAGTACTTTACTGTGCTAGGCAAGCACTCTACCACAGAGCTACCACCCAAGCCCATAGTGTTAATTTTTATACAAGTATTTAATGCAAGAATTTCCCTGTAAACATTGTTTAGCTGCATCCCACAAATTTTCAATGGCGATCTTGTCACTTTTCATTCAGTTAAGGGTTTCTTGTTGTCCTTTCCATTCTTCTTGACCTGTGAATTAGTTAAAAATACTTAGTAATTTTCCACATATTATTGCTGTTGATTGGTAGTTTATGTTTCATAAATACTTTGAATTTCAGTTGTTTGAGTTTAGTGAGATCTGTTTTCATGATTGTTTCATGTGCACTTGAGAAGAATTTTGTAGTCTGCTGTATTTGTGTGTGGAGTATTATATAAATGTTAATTAGGCCAAATTAGTTGATACTATGTTATTTGGGTCTTACATATCTTTGATGATTTTTTTGTCTGCTTATTCTGTCACTTACCAAGAATGTTATCAAGCATCATTGTGACTGCCTGCCTTTCATCAGATTTCATTTCTCATACTTCTTTTTTTTAGTATTTTTTTAGTTGTCAATGGACCTTTATTTTATTTATATATGGTAATAGGAATCTGATCCAGTGCCTCACACATGCTAGGCAATCACTCCAGCACTAATTTACAGCCCCAGCCCTCATACTTTGTTGATCTCTTGATTTAACTTTGTTGATTTTCCAAAATTCTCTTTTTTTCTCTTTTCTATTTTATTTCCTTTCTCCTGCTTACTTTGGATTTAGTTTGCTCTTTTTTCAGCCTCTTAAATTGTAAAGATTATTGGCCTATGATCTTTGTTTTTTAATGTATGCAGCTTTATATTTTTCTATAAGCATTGCTCTAACTGCATTCAGTAAATTTGGTAATTTTTGTTTTATAATATTTTTATTTTTAATTTTTTTTTTGCAGTGCTGAAGATCAATCCTAGGATCTTGTTCTTGCAAGGCAAGCATGCTACCAACTGAGCTACATCCCCAGCCCTATTTTCTGTTTTTTAGCTAGCTAAAACAGTAATGTTTGGATTGCTATTACTGTTAATAAAATGCATCTTTACCAATTAGGTCTTATAAAATGCCAGGGAAAAGAGTTATCAATTTTTTTTTTTTTTTTTGCTCATAGTTTTTATTTACATACATTCTAGCTCTGTATGGATTCAAGTTACCATCTACATTGTATGTCCTCTCAATTCAGCCTACTGGACTCATTTAATACTTCTTTTAGGACAGGTCTGCTAGCAAGTTTTTTTCAGTTTCTGTTTATCTGTGATACCTTAATTTCTCTTTTGTTTTAAAATGGTAGTTTTGCTGGATATAAAACACTTGGTTGGCATTCTTTCAGCACTTTGAATATGTGATCCCACTGTTTTCTTTTCTTTTTCATTTTTTTGGGTCTTTTTCTTTTTTTAATTTATTTTGATTGTAAAAAATGGGATACATGCTGTTTCTGTTTGTACATGGAGTAGTAGCATACCATTTGCATATTCATACATTTACTTAGAGTAATAATGTTTGATTCATTCTGTTATGTTTTTCCTTCACCCCCATCCCTCCCACCTCTCTTTTACCTCTATACAGTCCCTCCTTCCTCCATTCTTGCCCCCCTTCCAACCCCCATTATGTGTCATCATCCGCTTATCAGTGAGATCATTCTTCATTTGGATTTTTGAGATTGGCTTATCTCACTTAACATGATATTCTCCAATTTCATCCATTTGACTGCAAATGCCATAATTTTATTATTCTTTATAGCTGAGTAATATACCATTTTATATATATACCACAGTTTCTTTATCCATTCATCAATTGAAGGGCATCTAGGTTGGTTCCACAGTCTGGCTAGTGTGAATTGAGCAGCTATGAACATTGATGTGGCTGTATCTCTGTAGTATGCTGATTTTAAGTCCTTTGGGTACAGGCCGAGGAGTGGGATAGCTGGGTCAAATGGTAGGTCCATTCCAAGTTTTCTAAGGAATCTCCACACTGCTTTGTAGAGTGGCTGCACTAATTTGCAGCCCCACCAGCAATGTATGAGTGTACCTTTTTCCCCAAATCCTCGCCAACACCTATTGTTGGTTGTATTCTTGATAATAGCCATTCTAATTGGGGTGAGAAGGAATCTTAGTGTAGTTTTGATTTGTATTTCTCTTATTAGTAAAGATGGTGAACATTTTTTCATATGTTTTTGATTGCTTGTAGATCTTCATCTGTGAAGTGTCTATTCATATTCTTAGCCCATTTGTTGATTGGGTTATTTGTATTCTTGGTGTAGAGTTTCTTGAGTTCTTTATATATTCTGGAAATTAGTGCTCTATCTGAAGTATGAGTGGCAAAGATATTCTCCCACTCTGTAGGTTCTGTCTTCACATTGCTGTAAGTTTCCTTTGCTGAGAGAAAGCTATTTAGTTTGAATCTATCCCAGTTATTGATTTTTGCTTTTATTTCTTGTGCTATGAGAGTCCTGTTAAGGAAGTCTGATCCTAAGCCAACAAGGTGAAGATTTGGACCTACTTTTTCTTCTATAAGATGCAGGGTCTCTGGTCTGATTTCAAGGTCCTTGATCAATTGTGAGTTGATTTTTGTGCAGGGTGAGAGATAGGAGTTTAGTTTCATTCTGTTGCATATGGATTTCCAGTTTTCCCAGCACCATTTGTTGAAGAGGCTATCTTTTCTCCATTGCATATTTTTGGCACCTTTGTCTAGTATTAGAAAATTGTATTTATTTGGGTTTGTGTCCGTGTCCTCTATTCTATACCATTGATCTACCTGTCTATTTTGGTGCCAATACCATGCCATTTTTGTTTGTATTCCTTTGTAGTATAGTTGAAGTTCTGGTATTGCGATACTCTCTGTTTCATTCTTCCTGCTAAGGATTGCTTTAGCTATTCTGGGTTTCTTATTCTTCCAGATGAATTTCATGATTGCTTGCTCTACTTCTGTAAGGTACGTCATTGGGATTTTAATTGGAATTGCATTGAATCTGTATAGCACTTTTGGTAGTATGTCCATTTTGACAATATTAATTCTGCCTATCCAAGAACATGGGAGATCTTTCCATCTTCTAAGGTCTTCCTTAATTTCTTTCTTCAATGTTTTGTAGTTTTCATTGTAGAGATCTTTTACCTCTTTGGTTAGATTTATTCCCAAGTATTTTTTTTTTTTTTGAGGCTATTGCAAATGGGGTTGTTTTCCTCTTTTCCCTTTTAGCTTTTTGTTGCTTGCGTATAAAAATGCTTTAGATTTATGTGTGTTGTTTTTATAGCCTGCTATTTTGCTGAATTCATTGATGAGGTCTAGAAGTTTTCTGGAGGAGGTTTTTGGATCCTCTAAATATAGTATCATGTCATCCGCAAATAACGACAGCATAAGTTCTGCTTTTCCTATTCGTATCCCTTTAATTTCTTTAGTCTGCCTAATTGCTCTGGCTAGAGCTTCGAGGACAATGTTGAATAGAAGTGTTGAAAGAGGACATCCCTGTCTTGTTCCCATTTTTAAAGGGAATGGTTTCAGTTTTTCTCCATTAAGAATGATGTTGGCCATGGGCTTAGCAAAAATAGCCTTTACAATGTTCAGGTATGTTCCTACTATCCCTATTTTTTCTAGTGTTTTGAGCATGAAGGGTTGTTGTATTTTGTTGAATGCTTTTTCTGCATCAATTGAAATAACCATATGATTCTTATCCTTAAGTCTATTGACATGATGGATTACGTTTATTGATTTACGAATGTTGAACCATCCTTGCATTCCAGGGATGAACCCCACTTGATCATGGTGCACTATTTTCTTAATATGTTTTTGGATACGGTTTGCCAATATTTTGTTAAGGATCTTTGCATCTATATTCATCAATAATATTGGTCTAAAATTTTCTTTCCTTGATGTGTCTTTTCCTGGTTTGGGTATGAGGGTGATATTAGCTTCATAGAATGAGTTCAGTAGGGTACCCTCCTTTTCTATTTCATGGAATACTTTGAGAAGTATTGGAATGAGTTCTTCTTTGAAGGTCTTGTAGAACTCAGCTGAGAATCCATCTGGCCCTGGGCTTTTCTTGGATGGTAGATTTTTAATGGCTTCTTCTATTTCATTGCTTGATATTGATCTGTTTATTTATTTTTATTTTATTTTATTTTTTATATCTTTAAATTGTGTATGTCCTCCTGATTCAGTTTGGAAGGAGCATATGTCTCTAGAAATTTGTCAGTGTCTTCGGTAGTTTCCTATTTTGTTGGAATACAGATTTTCAAAGTAGCTTCTCATTATGTTCTGTATCTCAGTGGTGTCGGTCGTGATATTTCCTTTTGCATTATGTATTTTAGTAATTTGAGTCTTCTCTCTCCTTCTCTTTGTTAGTGTGACTAAGGGTTTCTCTATTTTGTTTACTTTCTCAAAGAACCAACTTTTTGTTTTGTCAATTTTTTGAATAGTTTCTTTTGTTTGAATTTCATTGATTTCAGCTCTGATTTTAATTATTTCCTGTCTTCTACTACTTTTTCTGTTATTCTGTTCTTCTTTTTCTAGGGCTTTGAGCTGTAATGTTAGGTCATTTAGTTGTTGACTTTTCATTCTTTTCTGGAATGCACTCCATGCAATGAATTTTCTTCTTAGTACCGATTTCATAGTGTCCCATAGAATTTGATATGTTGTACTGTCGTTCTCATTGACCTCTAAGAATTTTTTAATGTCCTCCCTGATGTTTTTTGTTTTCCATGTTTCATTCAATAGCATATTATTTAGTCTCCAGGTGTTGGAGTAATTTCTCTTTTTTATTTTGTCATTGATTTCTACTCTCAGTCCATTATGATCTGATAGAACACAAGGCAGTATCTCTATTTTTTTGCATTTCCTAAGGGCTGCTTTGTGGCATAACATATGGTCTATTTTCGAGAAGGTTCCATGGGCTGCTGAGAAGAAAGTGAATCTGCTCATTGATGGATGGAATATTCTATATATGTCTATTAACTCTAGGTTATTGATTGTGTTATTGAGTTCTATGGTTTCTTTGGTTGGATTTTGTTTGAAAGATCTATTTAATGGTGACAGCAATGCATTAAAGTCACCCAGAATTATTGTTTTGTGGTCTATGTGATTCCTGATATTGAGAAGAATTTGTTTGATGTACAGGGATGCACCATTGTTTGGGGCATAAATATTTACTATCGTTATGTCTTCCTGATTTATGGTTCCCTTATGTAGTATGAAATGTCCTTTATCCCTTCTGACTAACTTTGGCTTGAAGTCCACTTTATCTGATATAAGGATGGAAACCCCCACTTTTTACTGAGTCCATGGGCATGGTAGGTTTTTTTCCCATCCTTTCACCTTTAGTCTGTGGATGTCTTTTTCTATGAGATGGGTCTCTTGCAGGCAGCATATTGTTGGGTCTTTCTTTTTAATCCATTCTGCCAGTCTATGTCTTTTGATTGATGAGTTTAGGCCATTAACGTTCAGGGTTATTGTTGAGATATGATTTGTAATCCCAGCCATTTGGTTCATTTTTGGTTTTTAAGTTTGTTTGGTTTCTCCTTTGAGTGGTTTTTCTCTAAGGTAGTTCCTCCCTTTGCTGACCTACATTGGTGTTTTTCATTTCCTCCTCATGGAATATTTTGTTGAGAACATTCTGTAGTGCAGGCTTTCTATTTGTAAATTCTTTTAACTTTTGTTTATCATGGAAGGATTTTATTTCATCTTCATATCTGAAGGTTAGTTTTGCTGGGTATAGGATTCTTGGTTGGCAACCATGTTCTTTAAGAGCTTGAAATATGTTGGTCCAGGCCCTTCCAGCTTTTAGAGTCTGTGTTGAGAAGTCGGCTGCTGTCCGTATTGGTCTCCCCCTATATGTAATCTGATGCTTTTCTCTCATGGACATCAAAATCCTATCTTTATTTGGAGTGTTAGGCATTTTCATTATAATGTGCCTTGGTGTGGATCTGTTGTGATTCTGTTCATTTGGTGTTTTGTAAGCCTCTTGTATTTGATTTTCCATTTCATTCTTCACGTTTGAAAATTTTCTGATATTATTTTATTGAATAGATTGTTCATTCCTTTGGTTTTTATCTTTGTGCCTTCCTCAATCCCAATAATTCTTAAATTTGGTCTTTTCATGATGTTCCATAGTTCTTGGAGATTCTGCTCATGATTTCTTACCATCTTCTCTGTTGGGCAACTTTATTTTCAAGATTAAATATTTTGTATTCATTGTCTGAGTTTCTGTCTTCCAAGTGGTCTAGTCTTTTTGTGATGCTTTCCATTGAGTTTTTTATTTGGTTTATTGTCTGCTTCATTTCAAGGATTTCCATTTTTTTTTTTTGAGAATCTCTATCTCTTTGTTGAAATGATCTTTTGCTTCCTGCAGATGCTCTTTCAGCTTATTGGTATTATCATTCATTGCCTGCATTTGCTCTCTTTTCTCATCCTTTACTTCATGAATCTTCCTAATCATGTATAATCTGAAGTCCTTTTCTGACATTTCTTCTAACATACTGCCATTGGATTCTATTAATATAGAATCTAGATTTGTTTGGATCATTTTCTTCCCTTGTTTTTTCATGTTGTTCATGTGTCTTCCCCTCTAGTGGTGCAGATCTGAGGTATTGCAGATTTTCCCCTATAGACTTCTATTGGCCCTATAGTTTTCCAAAACCCTTTCTTTAAGGGGAGATCAATATTAGCAGTGCCCAAATCAGACACTATGCAATCCTAGACCAAATAGCCCCTATGGGGACAATAACACAATTGTCATAGTAAACAAAATGAGTTCAAATATTATCTTTGGTAAAACAAACATGTTTGCAATAAGGTCTGCAGTTTCTAATGGAGGACAAAGAGGATGCAGAGGGATGTAGAATGTGACTGTTAATGAGATAAGAAAAGAATATACAGAAGTTCTAGAAAATAGAAAGTGTGAGAGTGTAATCAAAATGAATCGAATGTTAGCAGGCAAAAAAGGGAGAAAGAGACTCTGAGGAAACAGGTAAACAAAAGGAAAAGAGAGCAAGAAAAGTAAAGAAATAAAAACTTAATTATTTTAAAAAGGAGAAAAAAGAAAATCTACTGTATAACAGTCATATACTAATGAAACCTCCCAGTGTTCAGTAGCCTGATGCATGAGAGGTACCTGACAATGAGCTTCAAGCCTCCAGCAGGCGTCATAGGATGGGATTTGCCCCACCCAAGGATCCGAGCTATGGCTTCCAGGATTACCCAAGATGGCCATTCTGGCTTCAAAATGTGTTATCAAATGGGGAGCTGCAGCCCAGGGGTGGACATGGTCAGCTGGAGGTCCTGGAGATTCGATGCGGTTGGTCCGGCAGGGGTCCTGGAGGTCCAGTGTGTTTGGTGTGGTTGTGGGATCCTGGAGGCCAGGTGCAATCAGTCAGTCTGTAGTCCTGGTGATAGGGCACAGTCAGTTGGTCTGGGGGTCCTGGTGGCAGGGAGCAGTCAGTCTATGTGAGGGCCCCAGAGGCAGGGTGTGATCAATTGGGCTGAGGTATCCTGGAGACGGGGCTCAGTCAGTCTGGCCAGGAGTCCTATGAAGCCTGGCTGTTTTCTCAAAATGGCAGCAGCCACGTGTAATCAAATCTGCAGGTACTGTAACAGTGAACTTCCAGGCGACAGCAGGCAGCTGGTGCTCCACTTGTGGTTGGTGATCAGTTTGCTGACTGTTGTCGGACGATTGGGAGGTGAACCTCCTCTTTTTCTTTTTTTAGTTGTAGGTAGACATAACTTTATTTATTTTTTTATGTGGTGCTGAGGATTGAACCCAGTGCCTGACATATGCTAGGCAAGCATTGTACCAGTGAGCCACAACCTCAGCCCTATCCCAGTTATCTGACTCTGATTTCTGTAAGGGCTTTGCCATTAATTCTTTCAAAAATTTGTTTAAGTGTTGATGGATATTTATTTTATTTATTTATATGTAGTTCTGAGAATCAAACCCAGTGCCTCACACATGCTAGGCAAGCACTCTACCACTGAGTTACAGGCCTAGCCCTTCTATTAATCTTACTGAGCATCCCTTGTATGGAATAAGCTTTCTACTTTCAAGAAAGTTCTCTTAATATTTAACGTTTGATAGTTTATCTGTGATGAATTTAAGTGTGTATGTTTTTTATGGTATCCATATTGGAGTTCATAAAGACTTTTTGGATGTTTTTGAACATTACTCAAATGGTCTATCCTTTTCTCTTCTTCTGGGTTTCCCATTATGCATACATTGGTATGCTTGATGATTATCATGTAGGTCTTTGAAACCTTGTTGAGTTTTCTTCACTTGTTTTTTCTTTAGAGTTCTATGCTAGAATTTTATCAAGGGCAAAAATGCCAGTTTAGTTTTTGGACAGTTGGATAAATCATGCTGCTTTTTGCTTATATAGAAAACTGCAGGAAGAAGAGATTAGTTTTTTTTCTTTTTAATTCATAACTTAAAAAATCATTTTTTAGTGTATAGTTAAATTATTTTTTATTTTATTCACAGTGTACTGTTGTCACTGTAACCAAGTTTAGAATATTTTATTATCCCAAAAAGGAACCCCAACCCATTAGAGGTCATTCTTTATGTCCTCCAAAATTCCTTCAGCCCCGGGCAACCACTAATCTACTTTCCGTTTCTATAAGTTTGTCTATTCTTAACTTTTCATATTACTGGAATCATGTAATATCTTTTATAAATAACTGATCTTTTGTAAATAACTGACTTCTTAGCATGCTAATTTTAAGGTACACTCATGTTATACCATGTATCGGTCCATGTGTTTTATTCTTTTCCTTTTAGTACTGGGGAATTGAACCCAGGGGAGTTACATCACTAAGCTACATTCCCAACTCTTTTGTTTTTACTTCAATTCAAGGTCTTGTAAAGTTGCCAGGTTGACTTTGAATTTAAAATCCTCCTGTCTCAGCTTCCTGACTAGATATAATTACATGTATCCTTCGTGGTGCCAGGCTAGCACATGATGTTATTGCTAAATAATATTCCATTATATAAATATATCACATTTCTTATTTTTCTCATTAATTTCTGGACACTCAGGTTTTTCCCACTATTAGGCTATCATGAGTAATGCTGCTATGAATATTTGTATTTAAGCTTTGTGTATACATGTACTCCATTTCTTTTGGGTGTATACCTACAGTGGAATAGCTGAGTCATAGGATAACTGTGTTTAACTTATTTGAGGAACAGGCAGACTGTTTTACATTTCCACCAGCAGTGTACAAGGCTTCCATTTTTTCCCACATCTTTTCATCAGTTATTTTTTTCTGTTTTTGAGAAAAACATTCTTTATTTTTCTAGGTCTTATTGTGGTTTTGCTTTATATATTTCTGTGATATCTAACTGAATTCAGTTTTGGACATGCTTATTTTGTGCTACCTGAAAGTATAAGGTGGAGATGTTAAATAGGCTGTTTAGACTTGAGATTGGCACTTGAGAAAATCAACTGAACAGTTGCAGGTTGGGAACATATGGTAATTTTAGCCATTGAATGGATATAATCAAGCAGAGAGTATGAAGAATGAGAAGAAAAAGAACTTAAACCCAAATCCTGAGCAATCATAGTAGTTACAGGATGGTGGAGACATGGAGCCTGCAAAGGAGACTGAGAAGCCATGACCAGAGAAGGTGCTAGAAAACCAGGAGAACATGATATCATGTAAGCCACTGGAAGTATTTTAATTTGAAGGAAAGAGAAAGTCATATAACATGCTGCTGAGAAATTTAGTAAAATAAGAACTGAGAAGTTATCTTTAAATTTCATAATAGGTAAGTCATTTTAGTAGGGCAATGTGGGTTGAAGCCAGATTAATAATGAATTGAGGAATGACTTGGAGGTAAAGAAGGTTCAGCAAATGTAGACAATATTTCAGGAGGTTTGGTTGGGGAGGGAAAATGGAAAGGAGCAAAAGATTTTAATTCAGATGTGATAAGAGAGATTGAAAATGTTTATAGATAACCAGATCAGTTTTCACAAAGTGGCTTAGGGCAATGAGACCCTGAACCTATCTGTGTACAGAAGAGAAGGGCATGAAACTGATGTTCTCTTCTGTGGTCTTTCCTATGAATTTACCAGGCCATCCACAGACAATGTTCTAAGGTGTTGTGTTTAAAATTAGGAAAGAATAATAAGGTTTGGAATAGACTCTGTGGAGAACAGAATAAGGAGATGGCCATTAAAACATAGGAAGTTTTCTGAACAACATTGATAACTTAATAGAGGATTGAGACCATGAACTCAAAAAAATACCAGTTCACATGGTGTGTGATTTTTTTTCTGGTGGTTTTTAATCTGTGTTATCATTAGGACAGAGAAGATGGTAAGTGTGTCAGCCCAGGCCTGGAGTCTTTTAGCCATTGGTGATAGAAGGACAACAAAGTAAGGGAGTGGAGGATATATGTAAAATAATGGACCATGTTTAGCAACTACTATAATCCCTATTTAAAATTATTTTTAGGAAGATTTTCATCACTATGAAGAAATAAATGTGAGTCTCCTTATGAAGAATAGGTAGTTTTTTTTTTCTAAATTTAGCTCATAGTTTTGAAGGTTCAAAGTCCAAATGGTATAGTACAGGCTCTATGTTAAGAGCCACCCTTGAGCTGTATAGTAGGAATATTGCCAGAGCAAGAGATTATATGAGGAACCAGGAATAGAGAGAATCACAGGAATCAGACTTGCTCCTTCTAGATTAATCATTTTCCTTTGGCAAGAACCCAAGGACTGGCACAAAGAACTACCTCATGACCCATTGACCTAAAGTCCTTATTGGGACACCAGCTCTTAATGGTTCTCCCATCTCAAGAGAGTCACACTGGGGGTCCAATTATTTAAGAAATGATCTGTTAAGGAGGACACATTGAAATCATATTCAAACTGCATTTATGTAAAACTTGAAATAACATTTTCTAACATGGATGTTCATTCATCACCTCTCAAGTGCCTTACATTTATAATTAAAAATAAGTATGTAGAATGAAGTGATAAGTTAACTCCTGTCAAGTCTTCATGTGCTAATTGACTGTGTCAATATCATATATTAAGTTTACCAACTCCTTCCCATTGGAAATCATTGAGGAGACACTTACTCTTTTCTCTTTTTCATTACTGAGAAAAAAGATCATTGCTATATTGCAAGAAAATAAATGCTTATGAGATTAAGAATAAAAACTTTTGAAATGCCTAAATAGATATTCCTCAAAAGAATTATGAAACACTGTGATCAGCCCCAGGTATTATGCCCATTAATGCGGAACAGAACTTCCCCACAAGTTAAACCACACATGCTAGGTAAGTGCTCTACCATTGAGCCACAACTCCAGCCCCCATGTTTTTATTTTTCTTATTAGTGAATATTCACTTTTTTCTTTTCTTTTTGACACTGGGGATTGAACCTCGGGGTATTTAACCAGTGAGCCACATCCCCAGCCCATTTTATTTTTTATTTTAAGACAGTGTCTCACTGAATTAATCAGAGCAATTTTGTTGAGGCTGGTTTTGAACTTGCAATTCTAATGCTTCAGCCTCCTGAGCTGCTTTAATTACAGACATGTACCACCATATCTGACTTATTAGACCTCGTTTAACTTTGGTTTGGTCATTGAGTCTTCTTTATGTTCTTCAGGATCCTCCATATTCATCAGATATATTGCACAGGACATTTTAGTAGTTATGATAGAAAGTAACCCATCTTCTTTTCCACAATATTATCCAGATTCATTTTATTATCCAACATAAAGAAGGCCTACAAGAAAGCAGTTAGCTACATTCAAAAGGAGTGGACAGGTGAATGCTAACTACCCAACAGTTTCTGTGATTCCTTAGACTTCACCAAAGGTGAGAATGTTTGGAGAGGAGAGAGAAACCAGGGTAGAAGAAATGGGGTGAAGAAAGAAAGCACCAATGAATTCTGCCCAGCTCTACCATGTACTAACATGGCAGTTTGCACTCAGATGCTGGATCTCTTGTAGCCTTTATATCTCAGGAAACATGAAGCTAAAATGACTAGATCAAGAATTGTGATGAAGACTGATTATAGAAATGCATGGAGGTGAGAGATTTAAATGAATAAATACCAGCTAGAGTAAATTTCAGCCATGAAAGAATTTTGATATTGTGATTCAGGACATTTGGCAACTCTGACATCTGCTGCTTGGGCAGAGTTGTTCTTCAAGAGGTGTCCAGTCTCATCTCAATTCTATGCCCAACCCAATAGGTTTTGCTCAATATGTGACCCCTGTGTTCCAGTTCTGCAGCCTGAAGTACCCACTGAGCAACCCCATTGCAAAGCAGGAAGATTCCCTGTCCAGTTCTGTCCAGATCCAAGCAGTTTTCCAAGTCCTCAAGAAAAGGAGAACTTACAAGGTGCAGAACTAGTCTTGGCTAAACCTTTGGTATTTTAATTGAAAAGGAGTAGATTTTTTTTTTGTCATTGTGGTTGTTTTCCATCCATCCTAAAACTAGATTCCAGGAGGCCTCCTGTTCATTTCAAAATCCATCTGGGAACAAACAAAACTCAATTGGATCTCTAGAGGCAGATATGTGATATACTAAGGGTGATTGAGGGAGCCAGAGAGAACAAGAAAAGACATGTCCCTCAGTCACATGTAACGGAATTCCATCAATCACTTGCTCTATCATTCCTATGCTCAGAAAACATGCCACTGTTGGCCCAGTCATACACTCAGTGATAACCCCAGACTTGTCTTCTCCAGAAATCTGTGGTAGCCTCACATGAAGTCATTCCAAATGGCATCCCATTCTGCCCAATGTGTCTCTTTTAATACTGCCTAAAATCAGGAAAATTATTTTTTAAAATGTAAACTTCATGGTGTAGGATTTAACAGCCAAAATGCCTAGTGGCAGAACTTTCTCCTTTCCATCTATTTGCCCAAGGAAATCATAAAGAAGTCATTCTCCTTGTAGCTGTTGATTCCTTTATTTTTGGGTCAGAACTCATCCCTATGTTATAAAATGTTGAACAAATTCAGGTCTTTTGTTTCTCTTTTAGGCAAGGGAAAGGAAAGGTTTAGAAATAAAAGACACATGCCAGTTCATCCTCTTCCTTGTTATCAGAAAAAATAAATAACTGAATAGAGGAATATTGATTCTACACAGTTCACATTTCCTTTTCTGAAGTGATTATTCTTCATTTTTCCCCCAATCATAACCAAGTGGATATTTTGAGAAGAAGAAGTGAGACCAAAATTGTGGAA
This sequence comes from Sciurus carolinensis, assembly GCF_902686445.1. Taxonomy (NCBI): domain Eukaryota; kingdom Metazoa; phylum Chordata; class Mammalia; order Rodentia; family Sciuridae; genus Sciurus; species Sciurus carolinensis. The sequence goes on along the minus strand of NW_025920309.1, from coordinate 109,723 downwards.
GATTCTGGATAGATTTTTTAAAATGGTGGTTCATTGCAATTTTGTCATAAACTTCTTTTGTTTTCATATCACAATAAAAATATTTAATATTTTAAAAAAATTTTGATAACTCACTATTAAATATGATTTACTTGATTCTCATTTTAGAAAATGCCAAGAAATGGCATTTCCCTACTAGGCCTTTCTGTATTCTCCTCAGCTTGATCCCTTCCTTCTAGGGAGTTAATTATGTGATTGTGATGGTCAACCTGGAGGACCTCAAATTAATTGAAATAAACCAGGCCCAGAAAGGGTAGGTTTCACTCTTATGTAAAATCTAATGGAGTTGACCTCAAATAAATAAATAAATAAATAACTTTCCCAAAAGTTTCACCCATTTGATTCCTTGTAAATTTCTTTGGTCAGAACTGTATTAAACAACCACCCTCATCTGTCAGTCTGTCTAGAAAATTAAAGTTGGAGCACTGTATCTGTGATCTCTACATCCATGAATTTAACCAACAACTAGTTGGAAACATTGGGGGGTGATTGTTCCTGTACCAAACATGGAGACTTCTTTCTTGCTATTATTCCATATGTCATATTCTGTAGCAACAATCTGCATAGCATTTACATTATATTAGGTGATATATGTCATTGAGAGATTATTTAAGTTTTATGTAGAGAATGTGTGTAGGTTTTGAGTATTGGAGTGAGGTTCTTCTGATAAAAGACAGACATGACTTGTGGGAATATAAGGGTAAAGGAATAATTATATAAAGTGGGCCCACTCTGCTGATCCCCATGTCCTTTCTTTTCCAAGAAGAATTTTATCTGCTGCCCTGTCTGGCAGAAGTGAACCAAATGTGTCACATTCCTCAGCCAACTATTATCTGCAGGAAAAATGAATGTCTAATAATGCCAATAAGAGGAACCCATCACCAAATCCTGAAACTTAGGGAGATAAAGATAATTTCTTCTAACAATAAAATATGTACGAATTTATAGTTAAGAATCCAATTAGAACCACTGAGCATGAGCCAAGGTGACTTAGAGTTTTCATGGCATTGGGGACTTGACATTCTGATTTCATCTTTTTGTCAGTCAAAACTCAAGAAATGAACCTGGACAGAACAGTCTGGAAATTTCTTTGGGATTCCAATGAGTCTGGAGTGCAGGAGAGACTCACTGTCCCTCTCTCCTCTCAGGAGACCCACTCTCTGTGGAATGTCCTTTTTTCCTTCTACCCTTACTTCTAATAAACCTTCCTTCTACTCTGAGCAACATGTTTGAAATCTCTCTGTCTGAATTGTCAGAATTTGGGTTTGGAAGGGGGGTTTCATACTGCATCCATTTCCCAGAAGCCCCCAGTCTTGTAACAGTGTAACTGATCCCCCTCATAAATCGAGTGATGGCTATTTAGTCTTTGGTTTGTTTATTGTTTTTCTTAAAATAAATGCTGCTAATGAAAAGAGAGAAAGAAATATTAGGTAAGCAGCCAGAAGATTGCCACAGCATGTGCCTAAAAGGCTGCAGAACTTCATTTAGGTAAAAAAATAAATCTTCAGTTGGGACAAAGGTAGATTTGATGCCATTTAGCAAAATTTTCCATAAACTCAGCTTCACCAAGTCAAAATGCCCAGAGCAAGACTAGCATCAGATCACCAGCATGGAATCCTCAAATAGCTCAAAATGTTTTCATTTTCACATAATTATTGATTTCCTTAACTGGCTTAATGGTTAAGTTTATCTTTACCTTAATCCAATTTTATGTCTGCAGCAGGGGGATTCCAGTTCTTACTTGACTTTACAATATTATTAGTTAATACTGTATTGTGAGTGACTTCAGAGAAAATCAGGTTTTTGAATAGAAATCATTCATCTCTCAGCAGGGAAACTCAATGACTTTATTTCCAAGAATGTGTTTTGCTGTACTTGAGTAATTGGTTTTATGGTGATCTCACTGTGCTCATCTTCAAGCAGAATAAATTCTTCCCTTCATCTCCAAGATTACCCACTTTGCCATCTGTACTTAGGGAACAGTCATTTCCTCCCTTAAATGTTGAATGGTGCTTTCCAGAATGAGATACATTATTTCCTTAAGCTCTGGTTATTTGCTTATGCTACCTGGAGATTTTCTGTGAAAGAAAATCTTTTAACTCATTAGAAACATGACAGATTAAGTGAACAGTTTATTTAAAAATTGCTCCAGGACTCATTAAACTTTGCAAATAGTGTATTTCAATTACAACCATGCTCAAGAGAAACTCTGTGAGTCACCAGACTAATCTTTTCACAGAAGGCAGAAATTTTTATGTTTCATTCTCCATTAACACTTTTCTCCCATTCACTCTCCTGTTTTATCTGATGCTGTGGCCCACATCTCAGAAATTTGTTTGCAAGCAATGGAATTGGCAGGAGTGTTTGAGAAGGCCATTTGGGTTGAGGTGGGAACATCATCCCTGAAGCATAGACACCTGGGATGCTGGCAGCATTCAGGCTGGTACTGTAGGTGCAGCTCACCCTCCACAGTGTGAACATCCACAAGAAGCAGGGACTTTGTTACCTATCCTGATTGCAAACAGAGGCTATGGCAATGTGGCCAAGGCTGAGATTAAAAAACTTGCTGAGAGTTGGTACAGAGGATAGTTCCTCATGGATCAGCCTTCTCCAGGATAAGTAATGCCATTCTTTGGAAGTCTTTGACACCACAAAATTATTCCCCTTCAGAGAGTACCAGAGTATAAGAGAGATCAGGAAATACCAGATTTCAAATCAAGTCAAGAAGTGCTTATAACTTAGTAAGACTCATTCTCAAAATTAAAAAAAGGACTGAGGATATGACACAGTGGGTAAGCATGCTGGGTTCATTTCTCAGTACCAAAGTTAAAGAAAAAAAAGAAAGAATATCTCTTATGTGATATGCTGGGTATTCTAATTTGTCTTTCTATAGTAATCATTTTACTTTGTCTACATATGTACCTTGAAACATCATGTTATATATCATAAACATACACAATAAAATTCATTTTAAAATATGGGAAGGAAAAGAAGGATTTTAGGACATTAGGAAATAAGAAAGGAAGAACCACAGGAAGGAAGAAAAGGGATGTAGGTCGTGGATTAGCTCTGAGATAGAACTCATACCTACATAAATCTAGGTCATTTTTCTTTGCCTTTCTAAAGAAACGACTGTTTATTCTTACGATTATCTCTTCCTTTTCTCCCTCCCCATCCTTACTTCTTTGGGGCCCAAAAAAGATGGATTCAACTATGAAGGTGGAACATGGCTTGTTTTTCACACAAGAAAAGGCAAATCAATACATTGGTCCAACAGAGTACTGGGTGTGGTCAGCATATGAACAGACTGCTCTTGTTTCTAGAAGCTCACAACCCTGTGTTTTTAGGCACCTCAGCTCTCACTTCCAAGTCTGCCACCTGCTGCTCATCAGTTTCTCAGGAACCATAGCTCCTGTCTAATTGCTCTCAATGTTTCCAGGAATTGGCACTGTGTCCAGAGAAGTTAGGCACTGAATCAGGGTTTCTTGACTACTGGCACTTTGGGTCAGATTGCTCTTTGTGATTAGGGGGTTTTGTGCATATTTAGGATGTTTGGTAGCATCCTTCACCTCCAGGCTTCTGTAGATGACACTAGTTCCTCAATTGAAGTTTTGGCAACCAAAAATTTACACAGACATTGCATGATTGGAAGACAACTAAGCTAAATGAATGTTAAATAAAAATAAAGATGACCACCAGAGTGCCCAAGCATTTAGCTGCACCAAAAATCCTTTTGAATTCTTATTTAAAAATTTCTGTTCCAGATCTGCTTAACATCATTATTTTTTGCAGGAACAAGATATCAGGGGTGAGGAGAAGTGATTCTAAGAAATGGATCACAGTGTTTTAAAAAGAATCTTATCTCAGGAGAATGAGGCAGAAAGATCAGAAGTTCAAGGTCGGCCTGTGAAACTTAGCAAGACCCTGTCTCAAAATTTAGGAACTTTAGATTACATAGAGGGAAATGAGAGGGAGAAGGGGACAGGGGTATTAAAGATGGTGAAATGAGACAGACATCATTACCCTACGCACATGTATGATTACACAAATGGTATGAATGCAGAATTAAAGAAATGAAAAAATTTGTACCCCATTTGTGTACAATGAATCAAAATGCAGTCTGTAAAAAAAGAAAGAAAGAAAGAAATAACAAAAAGAACTGGGAATGTAGGTCTGTGGTAAAATGTCCTTGTGTTCAATCTATAGTATTGAAAAGAACTTTTAAAAAAGTTCTTGGGAGTGGGATAGCTGGGTCAAATGGTGTTTCCATTCCAAGTTTTCTAAGGAATCTCCACACTGCTTTCCAGAGTGGCTGCACTAATTTGCAGCCCCACCAGCAATGTAAGAGTGTACCTTTCTCCCCACATCCTCGCCAACACCTGTTGTTGCTTGTATTCTTGATAATTGCCATTCTAATTGGGGTGAGATGGAATCTTATGGTGGTTTTGATTTGCATTTCTCTTATTACTAGAGATGTTGAACATTTTCCCATATGTTTGTTGATTGCTTGTATATCTTCTTCTGTGAAGTGTCTATTCATTTCCTTAGCCCATTTGTCAGTTGGATTATTTACATTCTTGGTGTAGAGTTTTTTGAGTTCTTTATAGATTCTGGAGATTAGCGCTCTATCTGAAGTATGATTGGCAAAGATTTTCTCCCACTCTGTAGGCTCTTTCTTTGCATTGCTGATAGTTTCCTTTGCTGAGAGAAAGCTTTTTAGTTTGAATCTATCCCAGTTATTAATTCTTGCTTTTATTTCTTGTGCTATGGGAGTCCTGTTGAGGAAGTCTGGTCCTAAGCCGACATGTTGAAGCTCTGGACCTACTTTTTCTTCTATAAGATGCAAGGTCTCTGGTCTGATTCCGAGATCCTTAATCCATTTTGAGTATAGTTTCGTGCATGGTGAGAGATATGGGTTTAGTTTCATTCTGTTGCATATGGATTTCCAATTCTCCCAGCACCATTTGTTGAAGAGGCCAAAGGACTTAAAATCAGCAAATTACAGAGATACAGCCACATCAATGTTCATAGCTGCTCAGTTCACAATAGCCAGATTGTGGAACCAACCTAGATGTCCTTCAATTGATGAATGGATAAAGAAAATGTGGTATATATACACAATGGAATATTACTCAGCCATAAAGAATGATAAAATTATGGCATTTGCAGGCAAATGGATGAAACTGGAGAATATCATGCTAAGTGAGATAAGCCAATCTCAAAAAACCAAAGGAAGAATGATATCGCTAATAAGTGGATGATGACACATAATGGGGGGTAGGAAGGGTTAGTGTTGGGGTTGGAGTTGGGTTTAGGGAGGGGGGCAGGAATGGAGGAAGGAAGGACTGTATAGATGGAGGGGAAGGGTGGGAGGGGAGGGGGGAAGGGAAAAATGGTGGAATGAATCAAACAACATTGCCCTATGTAAATTTATTATTGCACAAATGGTATGCCTTTACGCCATGTACAGACATAGAAACAACATGTATCCCATTTGTTTACAATAAAAAAAAGACATTTAATTTTCATTTAATTCTTTTTATAGAATTTATGTTAAGAAAATAAATCACATTACTTTGTAGTCATTTTATCAGTCTTGTATATTATTAAATTACAATGTTTCCTAGGTAAATTAAACTGAGTGGCTCATTATCCTGCCTAAAAAAATGAACAAATACAAAAAAAAAAAAGTTCTTGGGAATTTAGTAAACGTTTCTCAATGTGGTTGCTATAGCCTTTGATTTGCTTGCTCCTGGGTGGTCACCACTGTTATTGCCACATAGCTGGAAATTGCTGAGACTGGGGTACAAGTTCTTAGATCAGTTTCCAAGTTCTTTTATGGGTTCATGTTTTCACATTCTCACTTCCCTTATACTCACCTGCTATGGTTTGGACATGGTTTGAGTGACCCCAAAAGTTTCATATGCTGGAAGGAATGATGGACCATTAAGAGGTGGGGCTTCATAGAAATGATTAATTCAGGGAGGTACAGCATCAAAAATGTCATGGTCACTTCCTTAGAAGGTGGGTTGCTATAAAATGAGATCACCCCATATACTTGGCCTCTTCTGCTTGTTGCTTATTCCCTTTATGTTTCTCCAACATGTTACAACATTGCCAGGGTGTCCTTTCCAGGACAGAGGTACCATATTTTGTGGACTCTTTAGTTGCAAGAATTGTGATTTAAATAAACAATTTTTCTTTATAAAGTACCCAAATTAATATATTTTGTTTTAGTAGCACCAAATTTACTAGTACTCCACCATCCTTCTTGGCTTTTTATTCTCTAGGCAACAAGCCCACCCAAAAGCTTACCCCAATCCTGTTATGCTCTTTCTTCTTTGTTTACAGTTTACAGTTGCTTCTTCACTGTGGATCCCCTTGGCTCCTTCTGTTTTTACTTCCAGGTGTCTTCTGATGTTTTATTGCTGAGCTCTGAACTCATCTTTCTCCCCAGGCAGGGTGAAATATTCTATCTCCCAAACATCAGCAATTAGGACAGAACCTTGATGCAACACAGAGAAGAAATATTACGGTCATTCTGCATGATTAATGACTATTCATGGGTCAAAGTTCCAGGCACTATCACTGGACTCCCATCTATCCATGTAGACTGAATGACTCTGACTCCCTTCATACACTCAGGCAGGAACAACAAATGTGCTCAGGTGACTTATCTTGGTTCAGAATTCTTTATGAAAACCATACAACAGCATCCCAGTCATACTATGCAAATGCAAAATATTATACTTTGTAGTGGTAGGAATTTTTCAAAAAAGTTAGTAAAATTGAATTTACAATATCAAGTGTTCAGATTACCTGATTGAGTAGTGAATTCAAGAGTAATCATCTTCAGTAACCCATTGAAGCATTTTATATAGCCTGATGCTGTGGGATTGTAGGCTACATGAAAATCTCATTGGATGTCTAATACTTCTGCTAATTTTTGTGTAAGTTTCGTGGTAAAATGGTATCCTTGATCTGATGCAAAAATACAGGGCAGGCCATATGCAGTGCACCATGACCATATCGTATATATGGTAGAAAGTTGGTTTGGTTTTGATGCCTCTTTTGCCAATCCTAGGCCAGAATGAGTGTCTACCATTGTGCATACATAGTGGTGTGATCTAATTGGTCATATAAAGTGTATTTAGACTATATAGTTGAAATGTCTTGATGAAGATGTGTGGGACAGTGGATTTCTTCTAAATCTTGTAGCTGCATTAGGGCAGTTTGGACATGTTCTGATAATGTCAGCACAAGTCTTCTATGATGGTTTGAGATTCTGTCTAAGATTTCAAGTGTATAAAGCATGCTTACCTATATGACCCAATATTTTATGAATTTCCATCAGCTCTGGTTTAGTAATAATTAATTCCTGAAGTTCAATGCATTTTATCTCTCACTGTGGTGATCAATGCAATATTTTGTATCCCACCTCTTTGTCACTGCCCAAGGTTTCCTATTTACTAGTCTGAATGTCACTATCTTGGCAAACTTATCAACTATATCATTATTTTTAGAGTTCTCATCTATTTTTCCAGTTATGAGCATCAACATGTGAAACAAACATTCTAACAGGTGCATCTGTAAAATAATGCCATATAACTTTTCTACATACATGTTTACTATTGATTTTGAAGTTGGTATTTCCATTTTGCTGGCCAGATAGCTAGACTATTGCAAGCATACCATGTCAGAAAATTTGTGTATAATTTTATCATTATGTTTCTGACCAAATTCCACTACCAATTTTACTGCATGTACTTCTGCTTTCTCTGTCGGGGCATCCACTCCCTGGTCAGTTAAAACTTGTCTGAAGGCTGCAGTTTTCCAGTGCAGTTTCCCATTTTTAATAACAGAGGATCCATCAATGAACCAGCAGTTATGATGCTTGTTATCTGTACCCCATTTTGCAATGGGATTCCATTTTTCTGGTACATTCTACAGGTACAGGAAATAATGCCATTGCTGCCAGCTCTTTCATTAGTCTGGCAGTACCTTAAAGGATTTCACCAATGTTCCTTCTAGGTAATTTTGTAGGTATCATTTCCAATGTAGAACTTTAGGTTCCATCAGTAATCCTTGAGGGGATGCTTCCTCCATCTTAATCCAGTCCAGTATACGTACTGATGTTTGGACTATAAGATAATGGTTATTAACTGAGAAACTGAGGTGTTTTATTGCATCACATAATGTCCAGGTCAATTTTTCAAATAACAAATATCTGTTGGGTGCATATGGAAAGCATTTGCAATAGAAGCCAAATGGTTTAGTCATTCCTGACTGTTTGACATAAGTTACCCAATTACCATAATCATTTAAAAAGAGTATGTCAGTTACCAAAATTTCTGAGTCCTTTGGGATATATAATTTAGAAAACCTTTGCAAATAGTTGAGTAATATTTGGAAAGCAACTTGTTGGGCAGCATTCCATTCAAAATCTGCTCCTTTTTGTGTTACCTTTTATATATGTTGTAAAATTAATTGTAGAAAGGGAGTGTGTTGGCACCAATATCTGGATAGGTCTATGATGTGTTGGACTGCAGTTTTGTCCTTAGGGGTTGGGACTTGTACTATTTTATCAATTACTGAGTCTGTTACTTGAGGACCACCATTGGTCCATAGTACACATAAGAACTTTGCTGATTTTGCTGGGCCTTGAATTTTGTCCTTATTTACCATCCATCCATTGATAGTAAGGGTGTAGAAAATCAAGTCCATGACTTCTTTTACCTTTCTTTCTTCATGTCCTATGATTAGGATATCCACATAAGTAAGAATCTTGATTAATTTATCTAGTTTATCAAATAGTATGGTTCATTGTATGGCAGCATGTGCAATAATGGTGCTCTTCTTATATCCCTGGGGAACTCTCTTAAATCTGTATTATGTAGCATTTCATGTAAACATAGTAAGTTCTCTAGATGCAGGAGCTAATGAAATGGAGAAGAATATGTCAGAGAAATCAATGGCAGAAAAATAATTGGGGTTGAAGTCCTTAATTTCCTTCAATGTATGGAGGGGATCCTGGCATTTGTGGGCTTACTTTGTTTATATTTTGATAGTCTATTGTAAATCTCCATTTGCCATTAGGCTTTTTTACTGACCATACAGGGCTATTACAATTAAAGGATTGAGTTTGTTCAATTATATCTTTTGCTAGAAGATCCTCTAAGGTTTCAGTGATTTCTGCATGTCCACACTTGAGGGGATATTATTTTGTCTATGAAGGAGAAATTGAAGGTAGCACTACTGGTTCAATTTTCACTCTTACTAAAGTAAAACATCCCTTCAGCATTTTAAGGGAATCCATGCTTCAAACATTCTTGGAATATTGTCCATTTCTAATATTGCTGATGGAGCTTTGCTCATTAAGGTGTTAGTTTTGATAGGTTCTCTATTAAAGAGTCAAATTGTTATGGGAATTATGTGCCCAGTTAAAATGGAGCCTGACATTCCCATTACTTTAGCAGTAGAAACTTTTCATAATGTATAGTTAAATAGAGGCTGTATTATGGTAATTCCACTTGCTGTATCTACTAGAAAACTGATGTCTATTAAAAATGTTACAAGTGAATAAATCATATGGTTTGTTGTCATTTGGAGATTATATGACTGCTGGGGTGACCTGATATGCTAGTTTGGGTGTTGGTTCACTCCCTTGTGAGGTTGCCATTGCCTCTGCTGATTTTCTGTTGGTCTTCGTCAATAAGAAGGGTGGGTATTCTGGTAACTGGGTCTTTGCTGTCTCTTTCCTAGCTGAGTACAGCTCTGGCCAGGGCCATGGTTGTTTCTTGGAAAAATATTGTTAAATCTGCAGTTATACAAGAACTGTGCCTGTTGACATGGTCTTTGAGTAAATTGAGGCTGTTGGAATTGACCCTTTTGTCTGGTAAATTGTGTGGCCAATGTAAAAGGTGGCATCTTGGTAAAAGTTTTATTTTAGTTACTGTAAAGGTAAATTTGTGCTGTCCCTGCAAGTCTCTGACCTGTTTAAGCTACTCTACTATCTGTATTACAAACCGATGTCCTGACAATGCGGCTGTAAGCATTAACTGCAAATGTTCTGGTGCCCCTTTTAATATGACGTGTCTTATTGCTGGTGTAAGTTCTATCCTAAAAGACATGATATTTCTATCATGCTCATATATCATGCAAATGACTCCTATTTTCATACATAGCTTGATAGCTTTGTCAATGGTGCACCATCTGCATTGAGTTTCAAAAGAAGAATTTAAATCGAGGTTAGGCAATGCATGTCTCCATGCATCCGCAATCCACCCAAATAAGGTTCTAAATTCATCAGGCAATGCTTCCAACATCAACTGTCAGGTCTTGTGTAAAACTTGGTGTTCTACAATGTCGATTATGGTACCTCATTTTATCCATACTTAATCTAATGGTATTTTCACCTTTGTCCCAGAGTTTGTATAAGATATCTGTGTCTTTAGTTTTCCTCTGTACAAAGTCTTGTCTACACTGTTGAATTTCACCACAAGTGAGTGCACATGTCTCAATCATACTTTCATTCATTTCTCCTAGCGTTCTAAAGGTCAGTGTGACTGTGGTTTTCACAGTGCTAACAGGGTTGCTCTTGCATATGTCCTGCAGAAATGGATTATTTTACTTCTGACAATCATCTCATACTAATTTTTTTTCTCTCAATCTGTCATTATCAACATCATCAATAATTTTGCAAAAGATGCTTGGGACCTCCCTTTTATCTACTCAAGCTATTATAGGTTCTACTACACCAGGATTACTGAGAGGTATAGTTACTTTACTACCCTAATCATATTTAGGTAATTTTTTCTGCACTATCTTTTCACATTTTCTCCATGGAGATTGAGGTTTTAATTCTGTTTCCTCAGGTTTTAAAGAAAGTTTGCTAAGCTACTTATTCAACCTAGGCATCTCGCTATTTTGAGTAAAATTCTCAATTCCCACAATTCAAATTCCCAAGCTAGTCTTGAAGTTTCATTTATGGATATAACAAGATTGTGTAACTTGGAATATATTTTATGTAGAGTCAAGGTCTGGAGATGCCCTGTGCTGCCAAATTGACTTGTTGTACCATTATTATATAATTGTAAAAGCCTTGAATGTTAATAGAAATATCAGAGCTATCACTTTTGCCTCCACATGTTTGTACCAGTTATGAGCCAGTTTCACCACACATCCACCACCTTGGGTTTCATGCTTGCATTTCTGCCACCTTGGGACTGAATATCTTGTCAGTCTTAGGCCAATGGCCATGCCTCTTTGGGTTTCAGTGAGATGAAACTTTTGATAGGCAAAACATGGGATTCAAAGCAAAAAAGAATAAGTCTCAATTACTCCAGCTAACAACTTTGACTGCCATAATTGGCACCTGCCAAATATGCCAACTATTGCAAGCAGTGAATTAGAGAGGAATCAAGTTTGGTTCCAACAAGCAGAATTTATTCATGCAATGCACACTCAACTTAACATTCCTAATAATAGCAAGTCACAAATACATAGAATATTCACTCCCTTATTCGCCTAGAGTTCAATCCCCATGGACTTACTCAATGAAACATCTCCTAGCCCAGAATTTAGTCAGCAAGACCAAGGAGATTTTTCTCAGCCATAGCCTCACTCAGCACCTCAGATGTCTTTGGATGTCTTCAGGTGTCTGACAAGCTGGAGGCTGGATGGCAGTTGTCATCATGGGTGAGGTGGTCAGCCATTTGGTCTTGGTGACAATTGTTGATCAGCAATCGATAGTGTGGACAGCAGCCAGGGCAGTCAAAAGACAAAACAACATAGGGTGCTCTGGTCATGGTGCTGCTGACAGTTTTCTGCAAAAGTCCAGAAGTTTAAATAGTGATTTTCAGCCAAGTCATGCTCTCGTCTTCATTGACAAAGACCAAAACATGACTATATTAGGAGCCACCACTCAAATCATAGATAAATGTTCATATCAGAATTGTTCAGGAGTGTCATCCTGCCACACAGCAAGTATGTCACCAGGGGCTTTTTATAATTTTAGTTTTACAAGTCCAGGCAAATACCAAATACAGCTTATTATTACTACATAACATGCAACTATAGCAATTCTATTATTTCCTTGTCTGATTACATCTCTCCATAATTTCAAATAGACATAACCCTCCATTGTTATGTCTTATACTCCCTAGTTAAGAAAAATTTTCTCATGTGGTGTTCATAAAAATGTTCACAGAATTTTTTTAACACATACATCAGATGCTGCTTTTTAAAAATTCCTGTATGACCACTTGAAAGTTAGAATAGATATTCCCAAAAACTTGGACTGGAACCACCATATGACCCAGGTATCCCACACCTTTTAATTTATTAAAAAGATCTAAAATTAGCATACTCTAGGAATGCAGTGACATCAATTTCTACAGTGGCATCATTCACAGTGGCCAAGTTATGGAACCAACATGAGTACCCTTCAATAGATAAATGATAAAGAAAATGTTATATGTATGTACAATGGAGCATAATTCAGTCATAAGGGAATGTGAAATTATTACATTAGCTGCCATATGGATAGAACTGAAGACTAAAATGCTAAATAAAATAAGTCAAATGCAAAAAGGCAAAAGTTAAATATTTTCTCTAATACATGAAGGTACACTAAAATAAGAAAGAGAAAGTAAAGAAACTTGGGGAGGTAGGATTCCATCAAAATAGAAGAAAGATTAGTGGAGTAGGTGAAGCAAGTTGAGAGGATGGGAGGAGAAACAGGATAAGAGGAAAAAAGTGGAATAAATCTGACCTAAATATTTGGTGTACATATATGAATACACAACAGTGAATCTCACCATTGTGTATATCCACAAGACACTAATTAAAAAATATAAATAAATAGCAGAAAGATCAGTAGAGAAATGGGAATGGGAAAGGGAGAAGTGTGAAGGTAAGGAAAGTGCTGGGTACTTAATTAGAACAAATCACATTCCATATGTTCATAATTAATTATGTAAAATTAGCTGGGTGTGGTGGCACATGCCTGAAATCCCAGCAGCTCAGGAGACTTAGGTAGGAGGATTAGAAATTTAAACCCAGACTCAGCAACTTAGGGAGGCCCAAACAACTTAACGAGACCCTGTCTTAAAATAAAATATAAGCACTTGGTTTATAGCTCAGTTGGTAGAGTGCTTGCCTCACATGAACAAGGCCCTTAGTGTAAACCCCAGCATCACCAAAAAAAAAAATCCTAACATTATGTATAGTTAATATGAATCATTAAAATAAATAAATAAAATATACAAATAAAAAACATAAAATTAAAAATGCATTGCATGATGTGAGCTTAGCTTTCAACATCAAATGAAGACTTTCACAAGTTTGAAAATAGGTGGCTGAGAAATGAAGTTATTGGGCAGCAAAATGCACATATGCCATGCATTTTGTTGTTGAATTCATACATACAACTGGGTGTGGCAACTCACATTGATCAGACATCTGGAGGTTATTCCATGACACTGAATACTTGAAACTTCAGTGGATCTGCATGCGGGAGAATGCACCTCTCCAATGCTCTATTATTTACTAGGCAGGTCAACTGAACTACTGTCTCTCTTTTTTACTTACATGAGTCTTTTAATGTGTATATGTGACATATTTATCAGGCAGAGACTGTTGTGTCAATACTTGATGAAATCAAGATGCTCTTGATTCTCTTTAAAAATTACAATAATTCTTCACCTCTTTTATTTTTTATTTTATTTTTTTGTGGTACTAGGCATCAAACCCAGGGCCTTGTGCTTTCAAGGCAAGCACTTTACCAACTGAGCTATCTTCCCAGCCCTTCTGCACCCCTTTTTAAATGACTGTGATGAATAACATCCTGATTTGCTACATTTGAATAAAAAAGATAAATTAAGAATGATTTTAATAAAAATACAGTATTCATGGCTGTCATTTGTGTAATTCTCCAAAATCTGGTATTATTTTCCCTTAACATAATGAACCAAACATGCAAGAACAGTGAAGGGAGCTGTCATGTGTGGAGTGCTTACTCTTGATCAAACCACCTACCTTCAGTTTATTTCTCATGGCCACTTCTAAGAATCACAAATGAGCAGAGGCTGGGAGAAGCAAATTCACATATTTGAGGTTACTCATTCAATGTCAAGCAATCTGACTCCAGAATATAAGAATAGTCCCATGTGAAATATCAGCTTGTACATATAATCAAAGTATGTTTGGAAAGCTTGGAGGATTCAAGTAGATGCATCCTCACAACTGGAGACATGCCTCTGGTGCCATCAACATGAGATATCATTCACTGTCATCCCAGGAAGGGAGTCCAAGATTCTTCCTTCTGCATAATGCCTAAGACAGAGACACAACAACACTTCTGTTTGCATTTCAAGGCATTTTCTCCCACGGAGGTCAAATTAAGCTTTCCAATAGAATTTCAGAGATATGATTGAATGGGACAGAAGGATATCAGAGGCTTACTTTATTAGGGTCAGAAATTCCAACCCCAATTGGAGCTTGATTACTTCCACAACAAGGTGTTCCAGGAGGATATTAATTTGTCAACATGGCACTGTCTTCAAGGATCTAATTCTGCCATCCACTGTGTAAACTTCACTGTAACTCTGGTCTCCTGGAGGTCCAAAGACTGCTGCCAAAAGCAATCTGTCATCAGATGGTGTGCTGTGCCTTCCAGTTGGACTAGAAGATAGACTACTCTCACCCTGCATAAGAGAGACCCTTCCCACACCAGAGTCTTCCAGGACTTTTCTTATTGCCTCTGGCTAGATTACATGCTGAGCTCAATTCAGCACAGACTGTAACATGCAGACTCTTCCAGTCACATTTTCTGCCTCCACCAGCTGAACCATTGGGAATTAACAAAATCAGGTCCCTCAGGAAGAAAGAAGGGCAACTGGACACTGTGTGATTGGCCCCAAGAGCTACTGCAGCTCCCAAGATAGCCTCTCTTGCTAATATAAACTCATGGCAGACAGTAAAATAAGCTAGCATAACTGATGTAGCAACTCTGTAGAAAGAGATTCATCATGGAGTTTCATAAGCCCATTCATCTGGGCCAAACCAACACCCTCCATCACAGGGCCCTTCATCAGTCCTGTGGAGTTTCAGCATTTTTCCTCAAGTGCTTTGCTCTAAGAACCTTAATAACCATTAATATGAAGTAAAGGTCGTGCTTCTTAGGACCAATTGACAAAGTCTGTGCTATATTCCTCAGGAATTCTCCTGTCTGAATGCCTTTTCCCCATCTTTTCCTTACCTTTCTGATTGTCCCATTTTAAGGACTGAGTGACCCCATGGAAAATGTGCCTTTGGTTCTTTTAAACACAGGTATTTAAAAATCCTTGGCTTCTAGAAGTATTGTCATAATTTGGGGAACCTCTGGGTCTAGTTGAGTTTGGCTTCCTCACAAAGCATTTACAGATGACAGAAAGGATGAGGAACATCATGGGGTTCTTGCATTCAAGTCATCTTTTCTGTAGATTAGTAACATTGATCACCCACCACCAGACCTGAGAGATAGTATAGACCCAGTGAACCTTTTATACAGTTTGCTCTGAGGGCTTTGTCAAAAGAAGTGGATATGGCAAATCTGCCTTACACTCTTCACATATAAATCTTACATTTATTTTATTCCCCCAAGCTTCAAACCTGTCTCTTATATGCTCCATCTTAGGAGCATATAATCAAAGGGATATTTTCTCTTTTTCCCCTGTTGTACATTTCTGCAAACAACTCAGACTATGAAGAGCAAGTTAGAGGCTTGACTTTGGGGAAGTTTGTTTATGTACTACAAAGAGCTAGGGTGTTATTCCACTGCTTTTAGGAGGGGATATTAACCTTCTGGGTAAGAGAACTTGGAAAAAAAATGACTGCACAGAAGCAAGGGAAGCAGGAACAGAGGGCACCTTCTAGGGAAGAGGATAGAATATAGAAGCCATTACCTTTAGAAACTGGTATCATGACAGGTATAATGACATTTACCCCCAGGATATGGGTTTTGTGGAATGGGGTTTTGTGGAATGTGTTCAAGATACTAAAAGAGAAATGGAAGGCAGAAACAGATAGGAATCTCTCCACTTGTTTTCCATACCCAGTATGTGGCAGGAGCTACCTCCTCACATATGAAAGTATGTGCCCATACTTTCCTAGACATATGTTTAACACTGCATGTGTGAGAGTGTGTGAATGTGTGTGTGTGTGTGTGTGTGTGTGTGTTACTCTCCCCTCAAGTATGCAGTCTATTGAAGTAGAAGGCAGAAATCATAACAGATTCATATCTAAATCCAGTCCCAAACAAAACTTCAAATATGATAGATCCTCAACAGAGTCTGCTGAAAGAATGAGTGAATTTATGAATTATTGAATGAATAAATAAAAATGTAATATTCAACCATTATTCAGAATATCTAGTTTCTAATAGTTTCTCAGATAGTATCACTGAAGAATTTTTTATCACATTCCTAGAAATTTGCAGAGGAAAATTGGCCAGGGCATTAGAAATAAAGTGGAGTTTTGCAAGTAGAATTTGATTCAAATCTTGGCTGTACTTGCAAAGTGACTTTAGGCAAGTTATTAGTCTTTTTTCTAAGATTTCTCCTATGGAATTGGGAATACTATTTGGCCTATGTTATAGAATTTTAGACAGAGTCAGAGATAAGTTGCATTCAGTGTCTCACACATAGTTGGTACTCAGTAAATTTGTAGATATTACCACTAATTTCCAAGTCCTGCAAATGAGTATCATGGCCCAAGATGAAATAATATGTTCAAGGCAGAAAAAGCTGACTTCACTAAATTTATCATGTCAATCTCAGATATCAGAAAAATGTACTGAATTGCCAAAAATATTTTATCAAAATTTCACTATTCCAACTTTGAAAGGAAAAATAAATCTGTCCTTGCAATAGGCCAATAGTAATGCTATACCTCTCAAGGAATGTGGAATTGTTATTCAGAAAAGGCAACTTAATTTCCTGTGAGTAAGTAAAGTTATGGTATTAATTAATCTAATTGCTCCACCACATAACAGCCAATGTATGCTAGGTTTGCCATAGAAAGAAGCAACATCAAAAATCTCCAAGGCCTGAATACAATGTTGCATTCCTTTTGATGGTAAGCAAGGCGACTCCACTGAGAGATTCTGGCTTACTGAAAAATGGCCATCTGAAGAGGTATTGAACTCTGGTGGTATGGATAAAGGTTTAATGTTATCAGTGGAATATCCAGTGTGTGAATAAATTAAAATATCATTGGCCTTTTATTATTTTGGTACTGGAGTTTGAACCCAGGGCACTACATTGAGTAACACCCCCAGACCTTTTTGATATTTTATTTAGAGACAGGGTCTCACTGAGTTGCTTAAGGCCTTGCTAAGTTTCTGAGACTGGTTTTGAACTCACTATCTTCATGTCTCAATTTCCCAATCCTCTGGGATTACAGACCAGAGGTGTCACTGCACCTGGGCAGGCCTAAACTTATCGCATGGCACCGCCCAACAATAAAGGGACAAAGAAGTTCAGTGCCACCTCAAAACATGGGAAATATCCAGCAAATAACACTAATGGGCAGCACACACCACAAGACAAAAAGACATCCAGAAATCTCCATGGATAACATCCATGTGCAACAATGACCACAAGAATGACCAAAAGACAGGAATCAGCCCCATGTTCTAATATCTCAGAGTAGAAGAGAGTTCATTGCAGAAGACAGATTTGTTTTGCACTTAGCAAAGTGTGAGGATCTCAGAATTTCCATCCTGCTCTCTTGAATGGTCAACTGTATTTTTATAGTTGATCATCTGTACCCATGGGCCCTGCTTTCACAGTTTCAACCAGCCAGATGGAAAGTATTTAGGGAAAGAAAACTCTACTGAATCTATGTAGACTTATTTTCCTGTATCATATTTGCTAAACAATACACCATAGCAAAAATTTATTTAGCATTCACATCATACTGAATATTACAAATCTAGAGATGATTGAATGTATACAAAAGGATTTACCTATGTATTATGGAAATATTCTTCTATTTTTTGTAAGAAATTTAATCTTTGGTATCCAAAACAGTTTGAGCAATATTGCCTATCATAGACAAAAATAGGGTGGAACCAATTTTTTTAAATGTGTATTATTATGTGGGAGTGAAAAATGCTTATTTTCCCAAATTGGAAGTGAGATTAAAGACACAATGAAATATTCCCTCTGCTTCCAAGCCTGACTGTGAGATATTAGCAACAGCACACTGCATAGCTCTTCCTTCCTTACAGGTGACTCAGGATAGAAACTCATTTTCCACATCAAGGTCTTGAGGGAGTTTAATGAGCACCTTCATTTCAGAATCAGTGCATAATCCTGTCTTCTTATACCTAAAAAATATGCACCGAGGATTTCTTTCTTGTAAGAGTTTCAGTCAACCATTTTCATCATGTGACCAAAGAGCTGGCAAGAAAATGTAGAGAATGATAAGGTTTTGGGGATTCATGATTTTACGAGTCTCAGTCTATAGACAGTCAACTCCATTGCTGTGGGTCTCAGATGAAGCAAATCATTGTGGTGGATGAATGTGGAGGAAAAATGTGGCTCATGATATAGCAACTGGGAAACAGAAAAAGAGCTCTGCTCACCAGGGACAAAATATAAAATCAAAATCACACTCTCAGTAACTCACCCAGTCACACCTTATCTGTTTACATTTACTACCCAGTTATTCTATTCTAGAGGATTAATACATTAGGTTAAGACTCTCACATCCCTATCACTTCACATCTGAACTTTCTTGCATTGTCTCACAAGTGAAATTTCTGGGACATCTCATATGTGAACCATAACTGTTGTATTAATTAAACCATGAACACTGTTGAGTGGAACAGAAATTAGAACACTTGAAAGGATAGGCAGAGATGTTGACAATTTCTTCTGCATTGGATTCCAGAGTTAGATGGTACCCTTTCCTCAAATGTCACAGGAAACAAACACATACATTCAACAAGTGATAGAGTCAAACATTTGGCAACAACTGAGTATGACACCTGTGTCAGGCACAGAGAAAGCCAACTGCACTTTTTTTTTATCTCTCCTTTAAGGGTCTAGAGAGACACACAAAGTACTAGAGATTTATTTGTAAAGTAGAAAAACTTCAGGATGTAGGCCTGCCACCAAAAACACTCATTCTCCCAACTCTGCAGTTATTTCAAGGTGATGAAAAGGCTGAAAGGGCATAACAGGGAAGGTCATTTTAATCTTTAATTTATTCACAGATACCTCCACTGACTTTTACAGATTGTTCCCATCACTAAAATATCTGCATGACAATCCCATCATGATATTAAGATGCAGCCTCTCTTGACTGGGGATTTATTTTTTAGCTTCTCATCAATTCCTGTCTTGCAACAGGTATGTATGAACACCCACTGCTAGTTCCATTACTCCATAATTTGTGAACTGTTGCACACCCCTGAGCAAACACTATGTAGGTGAAGATATCTGGCTAAACTCCTGCAGGCATAAACTTAACTGCCTGCCTCAATGGTCAGCCATTCTCAGTCAAATCCATGGTCACATCCAGGGACATTAGGCCTGTTTAGAGGCATTTTTCATGGGGTGGTGCTAAGGTGTCTAGTAGGTAGGGAAATGGGCTGCTACTAAATACATCATCATGCACAGGGAAGGCCACCACCACAAGGAAGCATCTGGTCTTTCATGTTAATCATTCTGAGGCTCTGAAATCCTTGTCTAGATAATAAATGCTACACAAAATGGCATTGGGCTTTTTCCAGTTCATTATTTTGTCCCCAGTACTTCAAGTACAGTGATTGTCTCATAGTAGTTGTGGAAGGGAGGAAAGAAGTAAAATGGAGGAGGAGACAAACAGCATATTTTCAGGAGAAACTTAAAGGGGAGGGGAACTACTAGATTGAGCCTAATTCTTGTGCTACAATCTTTCTGTCAAAGAATTCTACCATCCTTCCCCAAATTTTCCAGTCCAAGTCCAGTATTGAGGTTGAGTCAGATTCCCTTTCTTGAATATCATGCATGATTCCTCCCAAACAGTAACCCCCAGTTGAGAAAGTAGTCTTTCCTGCTGCTTTGTCCCAAGTATGCACAATGAGTCATTAAGCACTTGAACTGCATGCACATATGCATACACACACACACACACACACACACACACACACACACACAAACTAACATGAAGGGTCACTGGAATCAACTGCCCCAGGCTGGAAATGTTGGCCAGGGATGGTCTCATTCCAGTTGCAAGAAAAACCATTTAACTTCTTTTTTTGTTGCTACTAGGAATTAAACTCAAGCTCACTTGGCCACTCTACCATATCCCCATCCTATTTTATATTTCATTTAGAGACAGGTTCTCCCTGAGTTACTTAGTCTCTTGCTTTTGCTGATGCTGGCTTATACTTGTTATCCTCCTGACTTAGTCTCCTGAACCACTGGGATTGCAGGCATGTGCCATTGTACCTGGTGTCTTCTGATCAAATCCATTCCAGAGTGATCTGTGAAGCACTTTACTTCCCCTTCAAAGTTGCTATCATAAAGAAAATAGGTCCAGTGAGAGGCAATGTCACACAAAGCCAGTCCATTGCCCTCTTCTCTCTACCTGGGAAGTCTTCTCTTGTCCCAAACACCTTTAGCTTGCTCCAGTTATCTCTGGGTGACAGATTGATAATTAAGAGACTGTTGATGGACATCTGAATTCTCTGCTCTGCTGTCCAAGTTTTGTGACAGTGAAAGTTTCTCCATTAAGACAGATTGCTGCTTCTCTGCAGCCACATGAAGCCTCTTCAGTGTCTGTGAAGCATGAGATCTAGAAGACCATAAACACATGCTCTGGCCTGGAGAGACCAGAGAGAAGGCTAGCTAGGAAAACCTGCAGAGTTACAGTCTCTTACTTTCTGAGTATAAAAAGTGCTTGGGTTTACCATGTCTTTTACTCTTGGTACTGTTTCTTTGACATTGGTGTTTGATGATATTAAAGGGCATCTTCGTAGGTTGTTTTTTTTTTTGTGTGTGTGTGTGTGTGTTGGGAGCGGGTACTGAGATCAAGTTCAGGAGAAATTTCTAACTGATTTACAACTGAACTAGATTCCTAGCCCATTTTAAAATTTTATGGTGAGACTAATTAGATGGCCATATTGGCTTCAAATTTCCAATCCTCCTTCCTCAGTCTCTTGAGTCACTTGGGTTACAGGCATGTACCACTGCACCCAAGGCATACCCTCCTGGAGAGAGCTAATTCCTAGAGATAGCATGTTCACCTTATCCAAAATAACAGATCCTGTTCTCATACCACCAAACCCTCCCTATTGGGATCTCACTACCCTAGGCCACTATCTGCCTTTCCTAATCACAACAGGTTCAGGTATCAGAGAACTAGGGATAGCCCTTAATCCTTAAAGCCCATGGAAATTCTTAAAATGTACAAATTCTAAACCTGCTTATGTTGCCTCATCTTTTCTTCCAGCAAAAATACAATAAAGTCTCTTTCCCAAATTCTTTCTCTCATTTGCACCTTCTGCCTCCTGACCAACCACATGACCCTGCACAACTTTTCATAGAACAATGTAGCAGTCTGTGAGAGTCAAATCTGTTTCTATGAGTCTTACCATACCTGATTAAAACAAAACTTACAAAGCTTCTGAAAAGGACACAGGCAATTGCATCCATAGACTGCACCCCTGGGTCTGGATCATGGGGGTGCACGCTCTAAGAAAAATGTGGCTCAGCTTGGGTCCCCAGGAAGTTCAGATCCTTGAATCCAGGGAAGCAGGCACTTTGGGTGTCTGGTGTGAGTCGTGGTCCAGCGACAGCACCCAGAAAACTACTCTAGACATGGGAACTCACACCAGAGATTTTATTAGGTAGATGACTAGAGCATCTGCTTGGGGCTTGAAAGAAAGAAAAACAGAAAAAATGGTGCAGGGAAAGCTCCTAAACATTGGAATTCCATGGGCTAACCAGGTACCAATAACTAAAAATGATACGTACAGGTTGACTGATGAACCAATAGCTATCTAGGATGTTCACAAACTGACAAGCTAGGTTGTAAGTGAGGCAGAGAAATAACTGCAGCATAAAGGGGGGAGAAGCTTTATATTATGCACCCAGCCCTATGACTTCTGTTAGTCTCTCCCATCTTAATGCTGGGAATAGGAAGGGCTGCCAGGGTTGAGAGGGAAGGTAGGCAGCTGCACCTGGGAAGAGGAAATATACAAACATGATTCCTGAGGCACACATTCTTTTCTCATGGTTGCAAAATTGAGTCACAGAAGAGGTTACAGGGGCAGAAAAAAGTTCTCAGTAGTCAGGAGTAGAGCCTGACTTGAACCCAAGATTCAAATGCTAGTTCTTTTCACACCTCTTCAATTACCTTCCCAGTGGACATTTTACAGCATCAAAAAAGACAGATCATTTTTGCCTTTACAAAATGTTTAGTCTTTCTATGGGAAGAAAATAGCCTTTCACCACTTCAGGAGCTCTCTGCTTCCTGATTGGTGTTAGAACCTGTGACCAGAGCTCTGCCTCCTCTTGGGATTCAGGATTGTGGGAAAAAGATCAGCTACCCTGCACAAGGAGAAAGACCATAAAATTCTAAAGGACACTCTTGCAACAGTGCCATGGCTATTGCTCCCTCTAATCAAAAATCCCTGGATAGATATCACTTCCTGAACACCTCACACAAGTCAACTTCAGCATATTGACACTTCAGGGACTTTGATGGGAACCCAAGAAGCAGGGAGGCTGACTGTGGATAGCCCCTAGGTCCCGGCATCTGCTCTAACTAGTGGTCATGTAGGGTAACTGCAGAGATCTGTGCACAATGACCAAGAATCTTCCATATAAGAAAATTGTGGTCCTTGCAGTCGTGGTCACAGCCATGACTTGCCACATGACTTCCATAACTTTCTAAACAATGGATTGGCTATTGCTTCCACCTCAGAAGAAGCAAAAGTCAAAACTTTACAGGGTTTTGACAATTTGGCTTGCCTGTGGTTGAGGGTCTTAAAGGGAACCCTGTAACAGGATTCCCTGGACTCCTGGGCACTAGGGAACATTTACCCTAGCCCCTTGGATCTTGGATCTATGCACCTTGGTTGTAACTGTTTAATACTGGGTGTTACTGAGTGAGGTTATCATAAAAAGACTTTTTGCAAAGTGGTGAAAAAGACCCTCTTCTTGGAGCAAAGGTCAAAAAATGCATGGGTATTTAGCCTCAATTGTGCATCTAGAGTAATCATGAAAATTAAGATTCCTGAGCCACTCTGAGTCAGATACTGCAGGTCTGTGGTGTGGACAGAAAATCTCCATTACTATCAAATTCTCTGGTTAAACAGATGCTGATCAGGAGCCCACTCTTAGGAACACATCTTCAACCATAGAGTGACTTAGGCTGAACTGCTACTCCCTATAAAATAGTAAGACAGGAGCAAAGAACTGCTAAATGGTTATCAAAGAAAATGAAATGAGTTGCTAAGAGCTAAACTCTGGATAGCACTTACCAGCTCAAGCTAAAATGATACCTAACACTTCCAGGTTAGGAGAATGGTCTGCCCTTTCTTGAATTTGGGAACATCCACAGAAAGAAAGGAGGTGGGGATCTATAAAAAAGCAAGAGATTCCCACACCCAGTATCATCTGCTCTGGATCCCAGCTCCTCTCTTGAGTAGTCTATTATCTCTGTTCCTACTTTTAAATAAAAATTTGTTTTCTATGCTTGTCTCAGTTCTCTCAGGTATTATTCTTCAACACCTGAGGTACTCACTCCTGATTTCCAGTATAATAGGGGATAGAGAGTTGTGAGTAGTGAGAACACAAGGTTAAGAGAATAATTCTATACACTGGGACCACTGTACTGACCACTGCATGCTTTGTTTTAGAAGAAGCAATTTACCTGCTTCCCTGCCTGGTCTAAGTGGATGGTCTATGTCA
The DNA here is from genome assembly GCF_902686445.1 of Sciurus carolinensis. NCBI lineage: Eukaryota > Metazoa > Chordata > Mammalia > Rodentia > Sciuridae > Sciurus > Sciurus carolinensis. The sequence goes on along the minus strand of NW_025920309.1, from coordinate 85,736 downwards.
CATTCCTGAGCAAACTACCTACATTCTGCAAAAAAATGGTGGCCTGAAATAATGTTGATAAGAGTGATTCAAATTACTCTGAAGAGGGAAAATTTGTGACATTTTCAACAGACCAGATTCTGAAAATCAGGACAATAAAGATAATTTACAAGAACTTATGGTTATGAATCCAATAGAAGCATTCAGCATGGGTGAAGGTTACTTAGAGTTTTTATTACAGTGAGGATGTAACAGTTTGGTGTCATCCAGCTGTCAGTCAAAAGTCAAAATGTGGACCTGGGAAGGACTCTCTTGAAAGTTCCTTGGATTCTTCCAATGAAACTACAGTGCAGGAGAGGCACACCCTCTCTTTTCTCTGAAGGAATCTACTATCTCTTGAAAGTGTCCTCTTTCCCTAGTAATATCTCTTCAATAAACTCATTTCTGTTACTCTGAGTGACATGACTAAAATCTTTCTAATTTGATTGCAAGAATCAGGATTGAATATGGGTTTTTGCACTTCCTCAGTTTCCAAGATGTCACCAGCCCTGTAAACACTAAGTATTTTAAAGAGTTTCCATGATCTGCATTGATCTTGCTTCAGTTACAGTGTCAAGCTTTCTGACTTTTCTCACTCTCCAGGAAAAGTCAGAGGGAGAAAGTATGAGAGTTAAACACCAGGACTGTCTTTCTCCTCTGCACAGTGGATGATTCAGTTTATGTAGTTATTAATCTGCATTGTAGGTCTATTGAATGATTTGCTTGAAAATAGAGCAAATTTATGGTTACTAATATGCCAACTGACAAAATTATATATGTAATAGAGAAGAAAGGCAAGGACTTTCAGAAAAAATTCATTTGTTGGACACAATAGGCACTGCCTACATTACATGAATTTTTAAATTTTGAAATCTAAAGAAAAATAAGTGAATATAATAATTCCTGGATTATATTTATCTTCATTCAAGTTCAGTAGAAAAGTATAACTTACAACTTCTGAATAGGGAAGGGCATATGAAAGCAGAAACAATTCTTTAGGAGTCTTGAAAGATGTACTCCAACACATGGCCCAAATTAGATAATTCTCAAGGCTTGCATGGATTTAATTTCTTTTTCACACATTGTTATTAGTGCATCATAGTTGTAACATAATGCTCAGTTTTGATATGTACTTGTACATGCACACAAACAATATTATTTAGCCAATATGACTCCCCAGCACTTCCCCCTCCCTCCCCACCTGGTCCCATCACTTTGTCCCTTGTATCTACTGATCATCCTTTATTTTTTAGGAGATTCACCCCCAGCTTTGTTTTCCCATTTTCCTCTCTAACTTTCCTATGGAGTCATATAACCCTAAATATCCTGAGTTTGACTTATTTCACTTAAAATTATTGCCTCTAGTTCCATCCATTTTCCTGCAAATGACACAATTTCATATTTTCTTTATGACTGAATAAAACTTCTTTGTGTATCTCTACCACATTTTCTTTATCCATTCATTTATTGATGGACACCTATGTCAAGTCCATAGATTATCAACTTTGGTATCAAATGCAGTGAATAAATATTCAAGTTAATGATAGAACATCCAATGCAAAATGGGCATCTACTTATATGATGCACATTAGCAATGCTGCAATGCTGTAAATATGGTCTGGACTCTGTCATGTCATCAGTAAGTCATAATTCACTGCTGAGGTCTTAGTGATAGTTGATGTTGTACTAAGCACTGCACAGGATATTAAGTGAACAGATAGTATAAGTCCATTTATATGTTGTTTCTCCAGGTATGAATTTCATTCTTACTCTTCATCACCTAATTTTTAGAGAGTTAAGATTCTGCAAGAATCTTACCTGATATGAGTAACCTTATGAAGAGTATCACCACAATGAGGAGGCAAAAGAGGAAGTATGTGGAGAATTCCTTCATCTCTCAGCCTGTGAAGAAGTCAAGAAGTGTGGGGGTGTCTGGAATTCCATCCAGTGCTTGACAAAGATCCTCTGGAGGATGATTGCAAAGGCTCATCCTAAAAGGAATTGCCAAATGTTTTGCTCTGAAGCATGGTGTTTTTCTGCTGTGTTTTTCTGATAATATATTACTCATTTCAGTCTGAACAGATTGCTTAAGGGGACGAGGGGAATACAACAAAAATTCCAGAAAATATTACCTACAATCTGAAAAACAATGGGTCTTTAGCACTAACAAAATTAAAAATAATTTTGCAACCGTGAAATGAGTCCCTGAAAGCCTCTGGAGAAAATAGTTATAGATCTGCCTTTGTCTCCAACAGGCTGGTTAAATTTTAACGATGGTTTTGTTTATGTGTGATAGTAAGGTAAAAAAAAAATAAGGTTTCACAACATTCCTTCCTTCCTACAAAGAATATGTCACCCCTATAATAAATGTTGGTACACAATAACCATTGGAACTGCTGCCCTCCTGTAACCCTTAACTCAGCAATTTAGATATTAACCAGAGGGACCTAATAGAAATGGTCACATGAGATTACTTGTCTATCACTTTAACTGCGAGAATAATAAGAATAGTCTTAGGTCACATAGAGTTTAGATATTAAGGAAATAAACATTGTATTAGCTCATCAACATAGTTAGATATTCTTAAAACAATTGTGATTAGGTAAGGATGATCTGTAAGGTTGTTTGTTGTTTTCTGTCTATGCTTTGGAAACTTCTTTAATATTAACCACAAGACTGCCATTATAGCCTGAAGAAAAATGTATATAAACCCAGCCCTCCCCAGAATAAAGTGGGATTGATTTCACCAGAACTAGAGTCTGTGTCTTTCATTCTCCATCCATCACCAATGCTGTCTCCCTGAGCCCCGTTTACCTGTGTGGAACCCATGGACTCCTGCTAGGGCTGGACCCCAGCAAAGGAGTATATGTTTTCCTCTTCTCTGAGCCTAAGAGAACCAAACCAGCCTTCTAAAAGGAAGAAAGGGGTTGTTTTTCTAGTTAGTGGAAGATGAGTGAATGAATGAGAGATAAAAAGAACAAGGCAAGTGATAACCAATGAAACACAGGAGCAAGGGGTACTTTTCTTATTCTTGAGGTCTTCCTTTTGGCCCAAGCTGAGAGTAAAGTAAACATGTAAATGATCCAGCTCTTATTTCTCTGGCTATGTGCATAGGCCACCTGCAAAATGTCATTGTGCATCAGTCAATTTCATTTCAATAAACTTCTTCATTTATAACTTGGCAAAATATTATTGTAAATATTCTAATAGTAATTTTTCCTTGTTTGAAAAGAAAAGTGACTCTGTGAAATGAAGGATATAATAGAAAGAGAATAGAAGGTTAAAACAAATTCTACAAGGATGTGTATAGGTAATGGAATTTAAACCTGAGTATAATAACTCTATTTTTCAGACTCTAAGATATAAATGTAGGGAACCTTATATGGAATTCAAAGAAAACAAAGGATATAAAACACAAACACGCTTAAACATCAAGGCTAAATTTTAAAAAGTTTTGGTTCCTTAGAGGATAAAAATAGTGTTAGAAACATATAGATTCACAGTAAACAAAAGGTTATTAAGATTGGCCCATTTTTCTTTGGTGGTAGTGGACAAATTGGAGCAAACCACAACATTTCAAAGCCTGGCTCATATTTTCCAGTACACTCCGATATTCCAAACAAAAATATCTAACAATTATCTAATGTACTCAGTGATGATCGGGGCTCATTTGTTTCCCAATAGTCAACTGGAGACTCCTGGAGGGAGAAATCATTTCATGCACCTTCAAATTCAACCATAATGAAGATCCTATTGAGTATAAGCTGAGCTATGTCAAGTATAGGCTGCTATTCATATCCATGTTGACACACACACCTCAAACACATAAATAGGCCAGGGGAAGAAACACATTTAAACTCTGTTGTTTACTTATTTTATATCAAGTGTAATTATTTCCATCTCAAAAATTACTCTATGCATTTGTAGAAACAGCCTAGGCAATAGTAATTATCCTGAGAAATCTCCTCTTTTAAGTAACAATTCATAACAGAGAAGAAGATGCAAAGAACAAGTCTCCCCCATGGTATTATTTATATTCTTGGACTGAGGTGGTAGACTCTTTATCATTATAAGCATCCCATTCCATGCAAACTTGGATGGCAACATCACCTACAGTTAGAAAAGGAAAGAGCATGGAGGAGTGTGGAATTTGTATGGCCATAGCAGAAATCAGGAATTGGCATATATCAGTTCCACTCTTTCACTTATAGAGAGCCTAATAATATGATCAGTCAACTACAAGGAAGTTTGATAAGTGTAACTCAATAATATACCCAGGATGAAACAAAATATTTAGAAGTTTCTGAAAATTTAACAAATGAAATTGTGAAAACAGTCACCCATATTATGCATTAACATAAGAATACTGCTATCCATTACTAGTAGAAAACAGTTTTTATCCACACAGATGTAAACTATGCATGTTCACTGAAGGCATTACTGAATAGACTCCTGCTCTACCTAACAATAGTAAATATATATAAACACCATACAAGAATCACAACAACTTTCTTGAATTTACTTTCTCAGGCAAGCTGAATATATTAAATGTTTAGGAATGAGCCAACAGAATCCATGTTGAATTGTCTGATGATAATAAAGTCAGTAACATCTTCAAACAGGCTCAGTGTGATAGGATATTCAGGATTGATCTTGACTGACCCACTTCAAGAGCTCACCACATTAATATATTTTCATAGGTAATAATTTTCCATCACTTTTTTCCTAGAAAAATCTACACTCCTTACTCTCTTTTATCAATTTCCAACAACCTATCAAAAATATTTTAGTTCCCTGTGCTTAATTGTTTTTGCTATTTTTAGATAAGAAATTTTTACTTTGTAGATGAAATTAACTTTACCAACTATTTTTTAACTTTATGCAATGAGTAATAAAACATAAAAATTTTCTCTGGTTTCTCTTATTCAGTAAATGTTAAAATGTCATCCATTCCTTTATGATTTTAGATTGCTCATTTTTATTACTGTCTTTGTTACTCGAAAAAAAAAGAATGCTTTGTGGACTACACATAAACATATTTTTACTGAGAATTTGGACATAGACATTAATTTTTACATTCTGACATTCTTTGTTCCCTTTGATTAAAAACCTAATTATTGCTTGAGTTTCAAAAAGAAAGTTTTAATTCATTACTTTGAACATCTAAACCACATAAAATTTTAAAACACATAGTATATGCACAAAAACACAGAAGTTTCAATCACAACAAAGGAAATTAATAAATAAAATATCTCTCCAAATAACACACAGACACAAAACAAAAACATTCCTACTCAATCAATACTATCATATTCACATTTGTAAACACCCTTTCAGCCACACATTATGCCATGATCCAATTTTCTCAATATGCTCTGAACTTATACAGACCAAGTTCATTCTTTCGCACACAGCTTTTACTGCTGACTGTGAGTTACCTGCATGGCAGAAACTTGCATAAAAAAACTTTACATTATTGAACACTGAAATAGTGGGGCCTGTCCTTGGATAATATTTTGAAAAGTAACAGTGACAGGAGACCAAGCATTTTATTGACTTAAGTAACCATATTTTATCAACCTTTTTATTTCAAGTTTTGAATCTTGAGAATATTAAAGATAAGGAAAGTGTAAAAATATCGAGAAGATAAACAGAACTCCAGATATTAATCAAGGTTAGTGGGTATGAGGAGTGTTGTTGGTAGGATCTAGTTGGAAGAACCAAATACTGATACATTTCACTTCACTGTCTGAGTGGGAGGTAAATTACAAAACAAAGTAAGTATTTTGTGGGATGGGTTAGAAAAGCAGAGTGAGGTAGAAAGCATAGCAGGTGAACAGCTGTTTTAGCTGGTAGTATTGTCCCTGTTGAACTTCTAGAGTTTGCTCAGGTAATGTGTACTTTCTGCTATGTAATATTTCACTGGAGATTAGGAAATGTAGTGGATGGGTCTCCACTATGCTCTATGACAGCAAACCAAAAACTGACAAAATTTGGAAATTGATGATTTTCCTAACATAAAATTTTTCACCATCAGTAATGGAAATTTACTGGAATATATGTAGGTCATTTCAAATGGAGAAAGTCTAATTCAAGCCCATAAATGATGAGACTATAGTAATAATAAAAGTTTGCTCTGGCAGTATATGCAATTTCTGTTCTATACAGGGATGGGCATTATCTGATTTTAGAACTTAGCAAAAGACATTCAGAAATAATTGTTTGAATAAATGCATAAACTCTCATTACAGATTCATGGTATTTATTTCATTTTCTTGGAGTTTCAGACATACACATGATTATTCAAATCATGTGTATTCTTTGGAGGACATTGTTTTTGTCCTGAAGAAAAGAGCTTACTCACTAAATTGGGTAGTTTATTTTTGTGACTCCTCTTTCTATATACACACTCTTTCATGCTTGTAAGAAAATAGTATAAGAGCAATGTCTAGGTAGAGCAGATGATTGGAATCAGAGTATATCTGATGAAACTCACCTTAGTATTTTTTCTCAGTCTCAAACTTAAAGATGTAGTTTAGACCTAGTGATATGTTTACATACTCTGTCCTTTGTTGAGAGACTATCTTTTCTACCCTATCAACATGATCTAATCAAAAGTAGCCTTTTACTTACATGAAATGAGACAGACATTATTACCCTATGTACATGTATGATTGTATAAATGGTGTCAATCTACAGTGTGTACAACTATAGAGATTTAAAGTTGTATCCCATTTGTGTACAGTGAATCAAAATGCAGTCTGTTAAAGTAAAAATTAAAAAAAAGAATTAAAAAAATAGCACTTTATATTGTGTTGGAAGAAGGGAAGCTGTTTATTTTCTGGAGAAAATATCATGTGAAAGAGAACGGGTTAATGTATGAGTAGAGTGTACTCGTCTTTTCAGTGAGATCTAAATCATGACAAAAATTAAACTATGCTATTTTTAGACCAATGATGCCTAGTATGTAAAAAGTACTAAATACATGAATTTTTATTTAAACACACCTTAAACTATCCTAGAGACAATGACTTGTCAAATATGAGTTCGAAATCTTTAAGTACAACACTTATAACTACAAGGTAGATCCTTCAAATAAAACAAAATATCATAAACTTTAGAAAGGCACACAGATAGACAATTTTGTTTGATGGCATATGTGAATGTTTAAGTCTACACAGGATATAAAACCAGAACCAAAACACTATCAAATTTTTATAGAAAATTAATCAAAACTTTAATAATTAGTAATATCACTAAAAATTTTAAAACTGAACAGTAACATGCTACATGAAATAAACCAATCACAAAATACAAAGACCAAAACTTCCCTATGATATGTGGATACTAACACACACCAAAAGGTGAGGAGAGAATAAAAGTTCGTTGGACTAGTCAAAGGGGGATAAAGAAAAGGGATGGGGGAGTACAAAATTTTGTAGAATGAATCAGGTATAAATTTCCTATGTTCATATATGAATATACAACTAATAAAACTCCACATCATGTCCAAGCACAACAATCAGAACCTAATTAGAATGTTATACTCCATGTATGTATTATATGTCAAAATGCACTTTATTGTCCTGTATATCTAAAAAGAACAAAAAAGACTTGAAAGGAGATAGAATATGTGGAGTCATATAAACTGCTATGCTCGCAAATTGTTTTTGTACCAGGTATAGCTCTCAGGAGCATTTGACCATTGAGTCACATCCCTAGTCCAATTTTTGCATTTTATTTAGAGACTGCCTCCCATTTGCTGAGACTGACTGAACTCATGATAGTCCTACCTCAGCCCCCCAAACCACTTGGATTACAAGCATGCAAATGTTGCTCAATTAGTTCATTCTTAGGCATATAGATAGTAGGAATGCCTATGAATATTCACCATGCAAAAGACAAATTACTGCAGCATTACGTGCACACTGGAAACAATTCAAATATCTATTAGTAATGAAAGGTTAAATAAAATGGACTCCATTATTTTAAATGGAATGCAATACAGAAATTAAAATAAAATAGTTATATTAAAAGTATATATAATATGTTTTTTCCTATCCTTCCATCTTTAGCCTGTGGGTATCCTTTTCTATGAGATGAGTCATTGAAGGCAGCATATTGTTGGATTTTTCTTTTTATTCCAATCTGACAGTCTATGTCTTTTGATTGATGAGTTCAGACCATTAACATTCAGGGTTATTATTGAGATATGATTTGTTATACCTGGTCATTATTGGCTTATTTTTGATTTTTAACTTGGCTTGGTTTCTCCCTTATTTGGCTATTCCTTTAGGATAGTTCCTCCCTTTGCTGACTTACATCATTGTTTTTCATTTCTTCCTCATGGAATATTTTGCTGAGAATGTTCTGTAGTGCCAGGTTTCTATTTGTAAATTCTTTTAGTTTTGTTTATCATGAAAGGATGTAATTTCAATATCAATTCATAAGGTAAGTTTTGCTGGGTTTAAGATTCTTGGCATCCATTTTCTTTCAGAGCTTGAAAAATGGTGTTTCAGGTCCTTCTAAATTTTAGTGTCTGGTTTGAGAAATTTGCTGATATTTATATTGGTTTCCCCTTAAATGTAATTTGATTTTTTCTCTCACAGCCTTTAAAATTTTACCTTTATTTTGTATGTTATGTATTTTCATTATAATTTGCCTTGGTGTCAGTCTGTTGTCCAAATTTTCATCATGTTGACTTAGGACCACACTTCCTTAACATGACTTCCAAAGCACAAGAAATACAAGTTGGGAATCAATAATTGGGATACATTCAAACTAAAAAGCATTTTCCCAGCAAAGGAAATTCTCATGAATGTGAAAAGAGAGCCTATGGAGTTGGAGAAAATATCTGCCACACATACTTCGGATAGAGCACTTATCTCCAGAATCTATAAAGAACGCAAAAAACTTTACACCAAGAATACTATAACCCAATTAACAAATGTTTTAAGGAAATGAGCAGACACTTCACAGAAGATCTACAAGTAATCAACAGATATATGAAAGACGTTCAACATCTCTAGTAATAAGATAAATGAAAATCAAACTACCCTAATATTCCATCTCACCCCAAATAGAATGGCAATTATGAAAAATACAAGCAACAATAGGTGTTGATGAGGATGGGGAAAAATGTACATTCATACATTGCTGATGGGGTTGCAAATTATTGCAATCACTCTGGAAAGCAATGCAGAAATTCCTTAGAAAACTTGGAATGGAACCACCATTTGACCCAGCTATCCCACTCCTTGGCCTATACCGAAATAACTTAAAATCAGCCTTCTACAGTGATGCAACCACATCAGTGTTCATAGTTCCTCAATTTACAATACCTAGATTGTGGAACCAACATAGATACCCTTCAATTGATGAATAGATAAAGAAACTGTGGTATATATACACAATGGAATATTAATCAGCCATAAAGAAGAATCAAATTATGGCATTTGCAGGCAAGTGCATGAAGTTAGAGGATATCATGCTAAGTGAGAGAAGCCAATCCCTAAAAACCAAAGGCTGAATAATTTCTCGGATAAGCAGATGATGATTCATAACAGGGAGTAGGAGAGAGGCAAGAATTGAGGAAGAATGGATAGAATAGAGGGGAAAAAAGGGTGTGAGGGGTGGGAGAAAGGAAAAATAACAGAATGAGACAAATATTCTTACCCTATGTATGATTGCACAAATAGTATGACTCTACGTCATGTACAACCAGAGAAACAAGTTTTACCCCATTTGTTTAAAATGGATCAAAATAAATAAATTTTTAAAAAGTGTATATAAAACTTGTGATTCTCATTTTGCATTTATTTAGTCATAATTTATAAGCTTGCACTCCAGATATTTTAAATTATAGGCTGGTCTGTCAACTTTATGGTAGTGAGTGCACAGCATGGTATTCTTCTTATCCTAGTTTGCCCCATGTAGAATTTTCTCAAAATTTTCCTGAGTATTTATGTATTGAAAAAGGAACAAAGATTGATTGCATAATAATCTCAAATTTTTGTTTTAAGATATTCTTGTGGCTAGATATTTATATCAAGTAAGAGTTTAAATTTGTGTAAAAAATTTTAAATATGACTCTTTAATGAAAACTTTGTTAATACAGCTAAGTGTTTATTCTTTTTAGGAGAAGTAGATTATAATTAAATTTATGTTAATAAACACATGCTTTTTAAGTTATGCTTATAATTTTTTTTAATTTTAGAGAGTTCAAAGAGTGAGAAAAAGTAAGTATTTCCACTTTTGTTCACAAAAGCATACTGTACTGAATTAGATCACGCAATTTTATAATAAAATGCCTATATTAAAATAATTTACAAACAAGTTTTATTTTGCTCAAAGATGAGAACATTCTATAGCATTACACACCCAACACTTCATCCCCATTAATGGTTCTTTTGAGTGCATCCTATCAGGGTGGATTGTAAGAGTTGTAGCACATATCAAATTTAGATATCACAGCATCATTGAGGAGGTCAGAGACATTGAGAGGGAGAAGGGTCAAGATTTTATGTCAATTCTCTCATGAAAAATTACCAAAATACCATAAGAAATAAATCAATTACTTTTGAAGGAAACACCCACAATGCCCTAAGAAGATATCATTTACTCCAACATTTTAAAATTTACAAAACATCCTACAGCACCACATCAGGGATCATTTTCTGACCCATAGCACCTTTAGGGATACACTTATCATATGCAATCCACAGTATTCTGACAATTATCTTCAAAGGTTCTTATTTCTCACACAATTAAAATGCTTTTTTTCTTCCCCAATAATCACAAACTTTCAAATATTTTCAATATTACTCTAAAGTGCAAGAGTACTGGGTAACAGACATGAATGCAACCCAGTTGAAAAATGGATATCTTAAATTTGAGGTCATCCCAAGAAACTTAGCAAGATCTTATCTCAAAATTTTAAATGATAAAATCAATATAGATATAGTTCAGTGTAAGACTGCCACTGAGTACAATACCTAGTAATGAAAAACCAAAAACCCTTTTAAGGCTCAAGGCAAAATATGTATGTATGTGTATGTTTGTGTGTATGTATATAAACCATAACAAAATTGACAAATGTAATCATTTTGACTCAAAAAGGAGAAATAAGGAAGGAGAAATGTGGAATCAAAATTTAAAGCAGAATGAAAATCCAGAGGGAGATATTAAATCTTAAATTTCCAATTGCAGAGATTTTGTACACAGTGGTGAGGAATGGGTTTTGAAGACCTTTGATATTCTCATGGATTAAATTTTTTTATGTCAGCGATCTTCCAAAACTAACATGACATACACCTGTTATGTTTTAGCAGTCCCCCATGCAGCTCTGCACTCACAGCTCCATTAGGTTTTTCTTTTCAGGTTCACCCTTCAGCTGCACTGGTTCTGTCATAAACTAAATTCTGGTCTCCAAGAATTTTCTCTGATCCATCAGTGCAACCTGTCTTGACAGTAAAATCATGACCTTTAAAAAATAAATTTACTGGGCATTTGAAGCAGCTTCCTGGAAATAAACATAGTTTAGGGCTGCTGGACCACCTTAGCCATATTTGTTCCCTGAACGCAAATACCCCACAGAGACTGAGGAAAAACATGTACAGTTATTTTTATTGAAAAACCAATGCCTCTAATGTCATTTTTATCTTTCTCCCAGGAGCTTTTATGGACTTGTTTGTGTCACATTATACAATCTCTCAATGGGTATAATAATTGCAGTCAGCTATTCTGACTTTTTTATTCTCCAAAGATGTTTTTATGTTGACAATTAAGATGTTATTTGGCATGTGAAATACTATTTATACAGAATTTCTGTGAGGTTTCCTGAAACACACAGAATTACCAGAACTTTCCTGTGTCATTTGGCAGTTCTACCATAAAAAAATATTATTCCTTCAATCAGTTCAGAAAGGTTGACCTGAAGGATGACAAACATGTGAAGACACATGTTTAGTATTGTGTGTTGGCAAATGATCAGACATAACAGTTCATGTAATTATATGTCTTGAAGTATACATTAACTTTAATATGGGGATATCCACAATTTCTCACCAAGCCTGCATAGAGCCTGCATCAATCACAAAGAAAAGATACCAATTTTGGGGACCAATAAAATATTAGACCTTATCTTTTGGCCTAGTGTCCATGTAGCATGAGATGCCCTGAGTGTATTTCTACCTGAAGGAAAGGCTATAACCTCAAATTTTTCTTGCCTCCTCTGGAGCTTGGCCACTCTCTTGTGCTCTGAAAAGTACTTCTCATTTATGTAAATTCCTTTACCAAGGAACTACTAGGCAGTCATAGCTGTCCTTTGTTCCCATTCTGATAATTCATTTTTCTCAGAATTCTCAGCTTCAAAGATACTATTCCATTAGGACAAAGCAATTTTATATTTCCTCCCTTCCAAAGTGGTTTCATTCAAAGTCTTCTCAGTCTTTTCATTAGAAGACTATTTCAATTCACCTATGTTTGGCCAAAATTGTATTTCATAAATATAGAACAGTCTAGTTTTAGTAGTTACATGTTTTTCAAATTTCCATTTAAGTCTTCATTCCAGACACAGCAGGTTCTGGTCCAGTTGTTCATACAGATCCCTCTGAGTCACAAAGCACTCAACTACAAAAAAATATATTTTTTGAAGTTTATTCCAATCCTCATAATGCAGGATTCATATTTCAGAAAATGCATCATGTCATGAAAGATCTCTTTACTGCAGTGGTAAATTGTTCTGCAAGGTTAAAAAATGTATGGGTTCAGATCTCTCAGACTCTGTTAGACAAATGGAAACTACCCAGATTTATTCCCTCAATATAAGGCAATTTCAAGGGAAAAATATTCTGGGCTTTCTCATCTTGATGGCTATACATATGAAGGTACCCATCCTGACAAGGTTTTCCTGTGGGCTTGTGTGTGCCACATCATACAGTAACAATGATTCATTTATTGCATTCACCTATCTGTCTCTATTTATTAAATAATTTTATATTGATAATTAAGAAATTTTGTAATGATTGAAAATTTCTTACGCAGAATTCCTGAGCATTTTCTGAAAAGATAGAAATTTCAGAGTGAATTTAATTTTTTCTGTGCAACACTGCTACAACACATTTTCTTTTCTTCATTGGCCATTTATCTTTTTTCTTTTTGTGGTGTTGGGGATTGAACCCAGGGCCTTATGATTGTGAGGCAAGCACTGTATGAACTTAGCTATATCCCCAGCCCTTTTCTTCTATTTTAATAAAATTATATTTTTCATTTGTATCTCTAGCCTCTACACATGAGAGAAAATGTACACATTTCTTGTTGCATATATGGCATATTTCAGTGAATATAATGTTCTGCAGTCCATCCATTTTCCTAAAAATATCATAATTTTATTTTTGATGGATGAACAAAGTGATTTTTAAATATTTGTTTTCTGAATACATGGGAGAAAAAAATCTCAGAGGTTCAGTTAGACAAAATAAGAATAATTTTTGAAGAACCATTGGTGAATTTAAGAGAAGAGCATATTGAATTCAGAAAAATCATCACTCTTAGTCTGATATGAGGTACTTGAATAAATATTGCCCCATTAATCACCAGAGTATGAAGCAAGAAATCTCTTTTCTCTTTAAAATACCCACTTCCCAATGTAAACCCTTGTGTGCAGAGTACTACCAAATTTTCTCCATCTTTAACCCACTCTCAGTTATGATACCTGTTCTCTCTCAAGTGCCTATAAAAAGTGTATATGGACTTCTAGGGCCTCAAACTCTTTCTGGCATCCAAACCCCAAGTCTCTTCCTGGTTTTCAACTATTAGAAAGGGTGTCATTGTGTGAATATATCAAAATAGACTTTCCTATATTCAAAATTAAGTGTTGTTTTTCAGACTTTTACAAGATATCCTTTCTTCACAGAAAAAAAAATCCCATAAAACAACCTAGGACTTTATTGCAATAGATTACCCTGTATTACTCTTTCTTCAGGGAATTCAATTGTTTGCCTTTTCAATTGGAAATATCACCCTGATTATATCAGATTTGCCTCCTAGTTTCAAGTGAGAAACATAACAATAGGTCATTGTCTTGTGACTCTGAGGGCAGAAGAGACAATTTTAAATGAAGCTTCTACTTGGCAAATACACTGCTTAACTCAAATAATTATCAAAATATATTATATTTTTTCTTAGTGGGAGCTTTTCCTCTCTGCAAAAGATTTTTTCAACTTCTGTTGGTTTCAAAACATTGAATTTTAAACATGCCTATATTATTTCATGGATTATCCAGTTTGTGGTATCCAGCTTCAAATTAGGACATGTTGGTAAGATTGGAGAATCCATATGACCTCACTCTATCTTTATGGTTGCATACAGAAGAAAAATCTGCCACTGTGCAGACCTGCTCTTGTTGTACCATGCATTAGTATTCAGAGAAAACCATAAAATAGTCTGGTTTGTAGGTAACAAGGATTTTGGAGGACATGTCTAGTCTTCCTTCTGTCTTACAGATAAAGTACCAGGTTCCCACTGCTCTGCAAAGCATCCACAATATGCAAAACTTTCCATATTACTTTTATGAAAGAAATATTTAGGTTTACTGTCTACCTCAGCTGGTTTAATTATCAGCTCAGAATGAAGAAAATAACCTCTGAAGGGAAACATAAAATATTACATGATCTTACAATTGGACCTGTTTAACAAAAAGGGAGAAAAAATGGTACAAGTTGTGCTACATATGAATGTTTTACCCCCATTCTCAAAATGGTAGCTTCCTTGTTTCTTAAAAGTCTTCCAGATATTCATCTGAAATGTAAGCCACTTTAACCAGTGCCAAGCTGATTACAAACAAGAGAAATAGGTGTCACTTTAAATTCTAAGTCTCTCAGAAACCTAGCAAACTGCTTTCTTTTTTCTTATGTTGCAGCTTTCTACCATTTTAGTAAGTTTTTTCCTAAATCTTAAAAAAGGAAGAGACAATAAAATAGAAAATCTCTAAAAACCAGCTGTATGAATCCTGGGAATGTCAGGGTTTGGCATAATCTCAGTGGATTTCTTTCTCTTCTCAGATAAGTACATTAAGGGAAAATTAAAGAATATCATATGTACACATTTTTATTACATTTTAAATACTTTCATGAAGACTTCCTGGACTTGCACATTCTGTGAATATTTGATCTGACTTTAAACTGATTGAAAAGTTAACTCCATTGCAATTAATACTTTCCATGTGTTCTTTACTAGAATATTAATTATGTGTCAATTTTTTAAACCTCTATTTCTGAGTTCAACTTGTTTTGTTTTGTCTTTAGTATGTGTGTTTATTTTTTTTTTTTTGTGTGTGTGTGTGTGTGTGTGAATTTTCTTTTGGTCTTGCACAAATTACTCTTGTTTTGACTATCTGGAGATTCTAGTCCATTGTTTTTTGTTTCCAGATGTCTTATTATTTAAGGGTTAGATCTTAAATACACTGGAAAATATGAGACCTCCTTTGAAGTGGTCTAAGTAGGGAGAATATACAATGTTTATGATAAAAGAGGATTTTTCCATTTGATTTCAGTGTTCACAATGGCTGACAGATCCTACTCCTAACATCGCCAAATGCAGAGGCCCTTCACATATCTGATTCATAATGTAAAAATTATGCCTAATTTTAAATTGTTAAGTATGACAGTCTTTTTCATAACTATCTGTATGTCTTTTTAAATTTTGTCTTTGAGAAAATACCTAATGAAAGCTCTAAAAACTTTATTTTTAATCAGTTTTATGCATGTGTGTGCATACATGTATATTGTATGTTGCATTTATATGTGGTTGCATCACTACATCATGTACATGGTGCCAAAATTGACATATTATTAAAAAAACACTTGAAAACTTATAATAAAATGGATCCAAATGACTTTCAATTCACTTGGCTAAGTTTAGTTAGATAACATTTTTCAGGTCTTTAAATTAACTAACACTCTCATTTTGTTTGGTGGTCAAAATTTATAGTATTAGTTTCTATAAAATCATTAATATATGTCTATTGTTTCTAGGTATTTTTTAAAGAAGAAAAAGGTAACTTCAAGTGTTAAGTAGTTGTATGATATCATAGTTTTCCTTGGTAGCATACAAAAATTCATTGGCAACTTAGATTTAACAAAAGTGGAATAAATATTTATAAATACATTTATGAAAGAGACATCTGATTAATTTGTAACTGCTCCATACCAATTCAAGTATTCTTGGCTTCTTAAATTGTATAAGACAACGTGTTTTATGCTTTTGTAAATTGTTGGTATATTGGAAAACAATTTAAGATTGTTTTGTTTGTGGATTTGGGTCTTCAATAAAACAAAATGACTAAGAAAATTCTGATTACATATGTTGTTCTATATACAAAATATTTATCTTTCAATTAAAATATAATAAATTACCTTACTTCATTGAAGAAAATGTAATTTGTGTAAATTCAGAAAGTTTATATAGCTTAACTCAGAATGTAAATTTTAAAAGAACAACATGAAAAAGTGTGATACAAGAACATTATAGTTATGAAAATTTACTTTGTTGTAAAAAAGTAAAAGGTATGTTTTTTAAAGAGAAAATATTTTGTATTGTAGTATAATGTTTTTGACAAAAGATCCAGGAGAAAAAGAAAGACAAAACTAAGGCTGTAAATATTATGTATTTGCTAATGAAAGCTGAAACTTTGTCACTCATGCCAGCACAATAATGATGACATGGTTATGAGAAAAAGAAAAATATATTTTATTGCTCTTCTGTTGGCTATGTAGTTCAGCAAGACTGCACAGGTCATGGAATATATTAAAATTATAGATGTTATGCAGGCTACTTAGATTTGATTTATAGCAAATATATATATTTGAGAGAGACAATATGACACAGCTTCTCTAGTCACACCCTATCTGACTATGGCTACAGTGAAGTCAATTCCTATCAGAAGATTAATGCAGGGATTAGATTAACAATCTGATGAATGAATCATTTTACCTAAAACTGTAGCATTTTCCACACATGAGGATTTGGAGGACACCCTGTATTCAATCATAAAACTGACGTATATTCTCTCATTAGCACAGCATATATGGCCTACCAATTTTTTGTTGTTGTTCTTCTTATTTGGTATTGATCTCAGTGGCACTCTAACAATGAGCTATATTCCCAGGAGTATGTTGGGTTTTATTTAGAAACAGGGTCTCACTGAGTTGCTTAGCACCTAACCATTGCTGAAGATAGATTTAAACATTTGATTCTCCTGCATTAGTCACCCAAATCACGGCACCTGGTTGGCTTCACTAACCTCTAAAAATGGAAAAATATCTGTGACCTATGTGGCTTCTATGACCTCTAATATTCTGAGTAACTTGACATGTCTCAATAGTTTTATGCATAGACATTATGATCTGATTATCTAAAAGACATGATTTGCTTTATTAGACTACATCTATCATAATGTAATATTTTATCTATGACAATTTTTGCATTATTAAACATGAGATTTTGGGGGACACCTAATATATAAAGAATAATATTGCATTCCAGAACCCAAAACTACATTAGTCCACTTGGTGCTATTGCACACCCCTATGAGGATCATGACTTCAACAAAGCCTCAGCAATAGTGAGGCACTGAGTAATTTGGTGGGACGCTGTCTTTAAATGAAACACAAAATACAGATGGGGATATGACTCAGTGGTTGATTGTCTCTGAGAAAGTGAACAAAAAATGACCTAACATTACAGATCAACATCCTATTAAAAAGAACTTATCAACATCCAATGTTACTACAGGAAAAATTAAAATCAGAGTTGAAAATCAAGATTGAAAAAATTAATTTAAAAAATTGACAAAACAAAAAAATTGCTCCTTTGAAAAATAAACAAAATTGATAAGACCTTAGCCACACTAATGAGGAAAAACAAAACTGAAATTACTTAGTATAAATGTGTTTTGGTCTATTTGATTCCTACAATTGAGGAGGATTTTTTTTTTATGTAAATTGATGTGCCATTGTTTGGGGCATAAATATTTGTGATTATTATGTCTTGCTTTTTTATGCTTCCATTAAGCAGTATGATGTGCATACTTTATCCCTTGTGACTAACTTTGGATTGAAGTGTGCTTTATCTGATATGAGGATGAAATCCTTGCATTTTTATTAAGTCTGTATTCATTGTATGTGTTTTCCCATCCTTTCATCTTTAGTTTGTGGGTATCCTTTAGTATGAGATGAGTCTCTTGAAGGTAGCATGTTGTTGGGTCTTTTCAATTCAATCTGCCAGATTGTATCTTTTGTTTGATGAGTTTATGCCATTAATATACAGTGTTATTACTGAGTTATGACTTGTATTCTTGATCATTTTGCCTTATTTTTGGTTTTAAACTTGACTTGGTTTCTCCTTTCATTGGCTTTTCCTCTAGGGTAGTTCCCCACTTTGATGACTTGCATTGTTGTTTTTCACTTCCTCCTCATGAAATATTTTGATCAGAATGTTCTTCAGTGCAGGCTTTCTATTTGTAAATTCTTTTAGCTTTTGTTTATCATGGAAATATTTTATTTCATCCTCAGATCTGAAGGCAAGTTTTCCTGAGTATAATATTCTTGTTTGACATCCATTTTATTCCAAGCTTTAAATATATTGTTTTAAGCCCTTCTAGTTTTTATGGTCTGGTCTGGGAAATCTTCTGATATTGGTATTGGTTTAGGTAATCTGTTGCTTTTCTCTTGCAACATTTAAAATTCTATCATCATTTTGTATGTTAGGCATTTGATTATAATGTGCCTTTAAAAAAGAATTCATTCCAATACTTCTCAAAGCATTCCATGAAATAAAAAAGGAGTAAAACCTTCTAAACTCATTATATGAATCTAGTTTTACCCTGATACCAAAACCATACAAAGATATATTGAGAAAAGAGATCTTCAGAACAATTTCCCTAAGGTACAGAGATGCAAAAATTCTTAACAATATTTTAACAAATTGCATATAAACACATATTAAAAATATAGTGCACCATGATCATGTGGGTTTCATCTCAGGGATGCAAGGTTGGTTCAACATAAAAAAATCAATAAATGTATTTCACATCAACAGACTTAAAGGTAAAATCATATGATTATTTAAGTAGATGCAGAAAAAAGTATTTGACAACATGCAGCAACATTTTATGCTGAAAACACTTGAAAAAATACAGATAGTAGGATCACACCCCAAAATTGTAAAATTTATCTATTCTAATCCCATGGCCAACATCATTCTACATGGATAAAAAATGAAAACATTCCCTATAAAAACTGGAAAAAGGCAGGATGCCCTCTTTCACTACTTTTATTCAACATCTTCCTTGAAAAACTAGCAGAGCAATTAGAAATATCAAATAATTTAAAGGGATATAAATAGGAAAAGAAGAACTTAAACTCTCACTTTTTGCCAATGACATGATCTATTTTTAGCACATCCAACAAATTCCACCAGAGTACAGTTTTTCAGGCAATGCAGGATTTACAGGCAATGAAACTTTGTAAGATCATAAAGGCTATAAAAGTCATAGAGTCATAGAGTTCTTGAAGTCTATGAGGTCACAAAGTATAAGCAGGTCATAAAGTTGCATAGCTCATGGAGGCTACCATGGTCACAGAGGCTACTCAGCACATAGAGGATACTCAAGGTATAAATGGTACACAGAAAATAGGGACTAGTCAGGAAACATAGTCCATGCCATTTGAAGGGTTACTCAGATCTCAGAAGATGCTCAAGCCACAGAAGCTATATAGGTTTTAGAGTCAATGCAGATCAGAGCTGTTACTCAGGTCATACCTTCTATACAGGTCTCAGAGTGAAACCAGATTTCATGGAGTTTGGAGAGATCACAGGTTTTGCTGGTCATATAATTTACTCAGTTCAAAGAGGCCACTCAGACCACAGAGTACAGAGGAAACAGATATTTTGCAGGTCACACATGCTATGCAGGTCATCAGAGTTACTCAGTTCATACAGGCTCTACAGATCGTGTTGACTATTCAGGCCCAGTGTAGTAAAAGAAACTGCACCAAAGATGCTACTCAGGTCAAGAGTCACTCAGCAAAAGAGGATAGGCAAGAAGCAGCTCAGACAATGTATGCTACTGAAGTCATTAATCTACTTGGGATACAAGGCAATATATGGCATAGAGTCTATACTGCTACCTGGAGACTCAGGTCATAAAATTGCCTCAGGCTATAATGGTACTCAGAAAATAGAGCAGGTGCAGACCATAGAGTATATGCAGATCAAATGGATTACTCATGCTACGAAGGCAATGAAGTCCATAGAGGCTATTCTCCCAATAGAGGCTATGCAGGTCATAGGTACTACAGAGGTCATAGACACTACATAGATTATAGAGATCCCACAGGTAGTATATGACCTCAGGTCATAGAGTCTTTTCATATGATTTTGGCCACTCAGGATATAAGGGCTATATAAGTCATAGAGGTCTCCCACATCATAAAACCCTCTTTGGATCGGATCCAAGATGGCGGCCTAGAGGGATACTGCACCTCCGGTCGCTCCACAACCCAGGAGTTAAGAAGGGGAGGCATTGAGAGACTCGGACTGAAGTGGAGCCACGGGTGAGTCTGCCCACTGGGTAAAGCTCGGCCCGGGTGGCAGGCCCAGATAGAGGTGGCTTATCGGAGCCGGGCAGGGCAGCTAGAGTCATCCACAGGCAGTCCTGCGCACTCCGGCGGTGGGCCCCGCCCACACAGCCAGCTTCTCCAGGTTCTCGGAACGGAACTGGCCCGCTAGTGAGACCCTGTCTGAACAGAGCACGCTCTGAGTACCGGAGCCCCTGCAGTGCAGTGTACTCCTGCAAAGAACCAGCGGAGAGCCTCGATCTGCACTCAGCCTCAGGGATAAGGGCAGGGCAGCCGGAGACCTCTTCAGGCGGCTCTGCCCACTCCGGCTGCGGGCTCTCTTCACGGGGCGATCCAAGATGGCGGCCTAGAGGGAGACTGCACCCCCGGTCGCTCCAGAACCCAGGAGTTAAGAAGGGGAGGCATTGAGAGACTCGGACTGAAGTGGAGCCACGGGTGAGTCTGCCCACTGGGTAAAGCTCAGCCCGGGTGGCAGGCCCAGATAGAGGTGGCTTAGCAGAGCCGGGCAGGGCAGCTTGAGTCTTCCCAAGGTAGTCTTCCACACTCCGGCAGTGGGCTCTTTCCACACGGCCAGCTGCACGGTGCAGGCCCACAGTGAGAGCATTTCCGCACAGAGCCAGTTCCAAAACGTGGAACCAGTAGGGGACTAGGGGCAGTATTCTTCGAATGAGCTGCTTTATCAGATTCCTCCAAGACATCAGGCTACTGAAGGCTGGGAGGTGATACACTGGAAATCTACTGGGACACTATAAGCCAATAGTGGAAAACTGCAATATCTCAGGGTCCCACTGACAACTGACCATTATGAGAAAACAAGGGAAGAAAATGTCCCAAACAAACCTAGATACTACATCAATAAAACCCAATGACAGCAGAACAGAAGAAATGTCAGAAAGGGAGTTCAGAATGTACGTAATTAAAATGATCAGGGAAGCTAATGAGGAGATGAAAGAGCAAATGCAGGCATTGAAGGAGGAGATGAAAGAGCAAATGCAGGCATTAAATGATCGCACCAATCAACAGTTAAAAGACCAAATACGGGACGCAAGAGATCATTTCAATAAAGAGTTAGAGATACTGAAAAAAAACCAAACTGAAATCCTTGAAATGAAGGAAACAATAAACCAAGTTAAAAACTCCATAGAAAGCATAACCAATAGGATAGAACACCTAGAAGACAGAACCTCAGACATTGAAGACAAAATATTTAACCTTGAAAACAAAGTGGAACAAACAGAGAAGATGGTAAGAAATCATGAACAGAATCTCCAAGAACTATGGGATATCATGAAAAGGCCAAATTTGAGAATTATTGGGATTGAGGAAGGCTTAGAGAAACAAACCAAAGGAATGAACAATCTATTCAATGAAATAATAACAGAAAATTTCCCAAATCTGAAGAACGAAATGGAAAACCAAGTACAAGAGGCTTATAGAACTCCAAACATACAAAATTACAACAGACCCACACCAAGGCACATTATTATGAAAATACCTAACATACAAAATAAAGACAGAATTTTAAAGGCCGCGAGAGAAAAGAATCAAATTACATTCAGAGGGAAACCAATAAGAATATCAGCAGATTTTTCAATCCAGACCCTAAAAGCTAGAAGGGCCTGGAACAACATATACCAAGCCCTGAAAGAAAATGGATGCCAACCAAGAATCTTATACCCAGCAAAACTTACCTTCAAATTTGACGATGAAATAAGATCCTTCCATGATAAACAAAAGCTAAAGGAATTTACAAAAAGAAAGCCAGCATTACAGAACATTCTCAGCAAAATATTCCATGAGGAAGAGATGAAAAACAACGATGCAAATCAGCAACAGGAGGCGCTAGCCTAAAGGAATAGCCAAATAAAGGAGAAACCAAATCATGTCAAAAACAAATATGAGTCAATTGACTGGGAATACAAATCATATCACAATAATAACCCTGAATGTTAATGGCCTGAATTCATCAATCAAAAGACACAGACTGGCAGATTGGATTAAAAAGAAAAATCCAGCAATATGCTGCCTGCAAGAGACACATCTCATAGAAAGAGACACCCATAGACTAAAGGTGAAAGGATGGGGAAAAACATACCATGCACACGGACACAGCAAAAAAGCTGGAGTATCCATCCTCATCTCAGATAATGTGGACTTCAAACCAAAACTAGTCAGAAGGGATAAAGAAGGACACTACATGCTGCTTAAGGGAAGCATAAATCAGCAAGACATAACAATCATAAATATCTATGCCCCGAACATTGGCTCATCCACGTACGTCAAACAAATCCTTCTCAATTCCAGAAATCAAATAGACCACAACACAATAATACTAGGCAATTTTAACACACCTCTCTCACCACTGGATAGATCGTCCAAACAAAAATTGAATAAAGAAACTATAGATCTCAACAACACAATCAGCAATTTAGACTTAACGGACATATATAGAATATACCATCCAACAAAGAATGAATACACTTTCTTCTCAGCAGCACATGGATCCTTCTCTAAAATAGACCATATTTTATGCCACAAAGCTACTGTTAGCAAATACAAGAAGATAGAGATACTACCTTGCACTCTATCAGATCATAATGGATTGAAATTAGAAATAAATGACAGAATAAAAAACAGAAACTTCTCCAATACCTGGAGACTAAATAATACACTATTATATGATGAATGGATAACAGAAGACATCAGGAGGGAAATAAAAAAATTCTTAGAAGTAAACGAGAACAAAGACACATCATATCAAAATCTCTGGGACACTATGAAAGCAGTACTTAGAGGAAGATTTATTTCATGGGGTGCATTAAAAAAAAGAAGTAGAAATCAACAAATAAACGAGTTAACACTACAGCTCAAAGCACTAGAAAAAGAAGAGCAGACCAATACCAAAAGTAGTAGAAGACAGGAAATAGTTAAAATCAGAGCCGAAATCAACGAAATCGAAACAAAAGAAACAATCGGAAAAATTAATAAAATAAATAGTTGGTTCTTTGAAAAAATAAATAAAATTGATAAACCCTTAGCCACACTAACAAAGAGAAAGAGGGAGAAAACTCAAATTACTAAAATTCGGAATGAACAAGGAAACATCACAACAGACACGAGTGAAATACAAAACATAATTAGAAGCTATTTCGAAAATCTATACTCCAACAAAACAGAAAACCTTGAAGACATCAACAAATTTCTAGAGACATATGAACTACCTAAACTGAACGAGGAGGACATACACAACTTAAATAAACCAATTTCAAGCAATGAAATAGAAGAGGTCATCAAAAGCCTACCAACAAAGAAAAGTCCAGGACCAGATGGATTCTCAGCCGAGTTCTATAAAACCTTTAAAGAAGAGCTCATTCCAATACTTCTCAAATTATTCCATGAAATAGAAGAGGAGGGAACCCTACCAAGCTCGTTCTATGAAGCCAATATCACCCTGATACCTAAACCAGACAGAGACACATCAAGGAAAGAAAATTTCAGACCAATATCCTTAATGAACATCGATGCAAAAATTCTCAACAAAATTTTAGCAAATCGCATACAAATATATATTAAAAATATAGTGCACCACGATCAAGTGGGTTTTATCCCAGGGATGCAAGGTTGGTTCAACATTCGGAAATCAATAAATGTCATTCACCATATCAACAGACTTAAAGTTAAGAATCACATGATTATTTCAATAGATGCAGAAAAAGCATTTGATAAAATACAGCATCCCTTCATGCTCAAAACACTAGAAAAAATTGGGGTAATGGAAACATTCCTAAACATTATAAAGGCCATCTACACTAAGCCCATGGCTAATATCATTCTAAATGGTGAAAAACTGAAAGCGTTCCCCCTAAAAACTGGAACAAGGCAGGGATGCCCTCTTTCACCGCTTCTATTCAACATCGTCCTTGAGACTCTAGCCAGAGCAATCAGACAAACCAAAGAAATTAAAGGGATACGAATAGGAAAAGAAGAACTCAAACTATCCCTGTTCACTGATGACATGATTATATATTTAGAGGAACCTGGAAATTCCACCAGAAAACTTTTAGAACTCATAAGTGAATTCAGTAAAGTAGCAGGTTACAAGATCAATGCTCATAAATCCAATGCATTTTTTATACATAAGTGATGAATCTTCAGAAAGAGAAATTAGGAAAACTACTCCATTCACAATAGCATCGAAAAAAAATAAAATACTTGGGAATCAATCTCACAAAAGAGGTGAAAGACCTCTACAATGAGAACTACAGAACACTAAAGAAAGAAATTCAAGAAAACCTTAGAAGATGGAAAGATCTCCCATGTTCCTGGATAGGCAGAATTAATATCGTCAAAATGGCTATACTACCTAAAGTTCTATACAGATTCAATGCAATTCCAACTAAAATCCCAATGATGTACCTCGCAGAAATAGAGCAAGCAATTATGAAATTCATCTGGAAGAATAAAAAACCTAGAATAGCTAAAGCAATCCTCAGTAGCAAGAGCGAAGCAGGGGGTATTGCAATACCAGATCTTCAACTCTACTACAAAGCAATAGTAACAAAAACGGCATGGTATTGGTACCAAAATAGACAGGTAGATCAATGGTACAGAATAGAGGACATGGATACAAACCCAAATAAATACAATTTTCTCATACTAGACAAAGGTTCCAACAATATGCAATGGAGAAAAGATAGCCTCTTCAACAAATGGTGCTGGGAAAACTGGAAAACTATATGCATAGAATGAAACTAAACCCCTATCTCTCACCCTACACAAAACTCAACTCAAAATGGATCAAGGACCTCGGAAACAGACCAGAGACCCTGCATCTTATAGAAGAAAAAGTAGGTACAAATCTTCAACTTGTTGGCTTAGGATCAGACTTCCTTAACAGGACTCCCATAGCACAAGAAATAAAAGCAAGAATAAACAACTGGGATAGATTCAAACTAAAAAGCTTTCTCTCAGCAAAGGAAACTATCAGAAATGTGAAGAGAGAGCCTACAGAGTGGGAGAATATCTTTGCCAACCATACCTCAGATAGAGCGCTAATTTCCAGAATCTATAAAGAACTCAAAAAACTCTACACGAAGAATACAAATAATCCAATCAACAAATGGGCTAAGGAAATGAACAGACACTTCACAGAAGAAGATGTACAAGTAATCACCAGATATATGAAAAAATGTTCAACATCCCTAGTAATAAGGGAAATGCAAATCAAAACTACCCTAAGATTTCATCTCACCCCAATTAGAATGGCGATTATCAAGAATACAAGCAACAATAGGTGTTGGCGAGGATGTGGTGAAAAAGGAACACTCATACATTGCTGGTGGGGTTGCAAATTAGTGCAACCACTCTGGAAAGCAGTGTGGAGATTCCTCAGAAAGCTTGGAATGGAAACACCATTTGACCCAGCTATCCCACTCCTTGGCCTATACCCAAAGGACTTAAAATCAGCATACTACAGAGATACAGCCACATCAATGTTCATTGCTGCTCAATTCACCATAGCCAGATTGTGGAACCAACCTAGATGTCCTTCAGTTGATGAATGGATAAAGAAACTGTGGCATATTTATACAATGGAATATTACTCCGCAATGAAGAATGATAAAATTATGGCATTTGTAGGCAAATGGTCGAAATTGGAGAATATCATGCTAAGTGAGATAAGCCAATCTCAAAAAACTAAAGGACGAATGATCTCGCTGATAAGCGGATGAGGACATATAATGGGGGGTGGGAGGGGCTAGCATTAGGTTTAGGGTTAGGTTTAGAGTTAGGCTAAGGAGAGCAGTAAGAATGAAGGAAAGAAGGACTGTGTAGAGGAAAAAGAGGGGTGGGAGGGGTGGGAGGGGTGGGAGGGGTGGGGGGGAGGGGAAAAATATAATAAACATCATTACCCTATGTAAACATAAAAAAAAATAAATAAATAAATAAATTAAAAAAATAATAAATAAAACCCTCTTTGGTTATATGGGTTACAAACAAAATTTACATTACTCAGACCATTTGGGTCACATAAGTCCAAGAGGATAAAATGGTTAAAAAGTCCTCATTAGTCAATTGAGGCTGTCAAGACCATAGAGGTTATGCAGGCCATAGAGTTTTTGCAAACTACAGAGGCTACTCAAGTCATAGAGACCATTATACCCATGGTAGTTACACAGGCCATAGAAAATATTTATTTGTTGTCAAATGTGGGTTGGCCTCTCGGGAAGGGAGTGAGTGCTATGGTGCCTCTTAACTCAGACACCAGGAGCCAGTTTCTCTAATGCAGACTCAATTTATTCAGGAAATGGAATAGTTTATATATGGAGTGAGAACCAATCATTTTTATGAGATAGCCAGGCCACCGCTCAGGTTACATGTTTACAATATGTAGGTTACATGTTCTACTGGGGTCCAGGAAGGCCCAAGAGGCATTGGGTTATCAGAGTGTTCCCATGTGACATGAAGAGAGCCAAGTGTTCTGTGCTCAAGCCCAGTCCATACCTTGGATCCATGCCTGGTACACCCCAGGATTCTCCTCATTTTTCCCCTTTTTCTTTCTTGCCATCATAACCTGAGTTAACATGATAAGCTGTCTAGTCTCAATTTTTGAGATTCTCTTACAAAGGCAGTGAATACATAGAATTGATATTACTATGCCAGCAAGGGAGAGGCCAAATAATGCAATATTTACAGGATCAAATAAGGACATGATTTTGTTCCATAATCATGTGAATAAAGAAACATTTAGTACAAGTTGGGCTCGGGTTTCATTGATTGACATGATTGCATGATGTAGTTTGAGCATTAAGTTTTGAAACCAAGTGTTCCAAGGACCCCTTAAATATGTACTTAATTCTTGCCTATATTTAGTCACATTGTCAAGTGTTGCCATAGTTTCACAAACATAGGGTAATGTGGGATTACATTGCAGATGCATTGTCTTTTGCATAATATCTATACTTTCATTCATAAGATCCATTTTTTGTTGCAAATTTAGGATGCCCCCTTGTATTAATGAATTAGTTTCATGTTGAAGAGTGAAGGCTTCACTCACTCTAGTAGCCTGCACATTTAGCACTGCGGTATTAGCACCAGTCTGTACTAAGGCTATCGTGGCAGCAGTTGAAGCAGCTAGAGCAGTGATGATGATACTTGCAAGCAATGCAGTAAGTCCAAAATCTCTTTCAGCACGTATTAACTATACATCTTTAGTAAGAACTATTGGTTGAATAGTATGAGTATCATTTGATATAACCTAAATGTAAGGAGGTACTCTAGCTAGCAATGCAGTGGAAAACCCAGGAGACCAACAATTGGTCAGGAAGCACTGTATAGAATTATCACAATATATAGACATATTGGTGGTTTGATTAGAGACAATGAAATAAAATGTATGCTGAACAGAGAGACGCATTAAGCATTTGTGAGGATGTTCCATTAAAATGAGTCTTATTGAGTAAAAGCATAGCTCCTATATCTAAACATCTTTGCTGATTGCAGAACAATTGAGTACCTAACAGTGAGACACTTCCAGAAGAATTATAATACATTTTCTGTGAGCTTGGGGTGGGTTCTGAGGCACTTATTACTAAATGTCTGGCAAAGGATAAAATCTGCTGGGTAACTCTAAAGGGAGTGTGACTTTGCACACACTGGCGGGGATGGATGTCTGCCAATGGCCTAATTTTATGTACATTTTTAGTGGTATTTGCAGGAATCCATGGGCAGACAGGCAAACTGGGGAAGGCATTTGTAGAACTATTCTTAGGTATAGAAGTTAATTGAACTGGTCTAAGACCTGTGATATTTCCTATAGTATGATCTAGGAGAGTATCAGGGCATAAGCAGATCACTTGATCACATAATGAGAGTTCAGATGTGGAGGAGCAATTGGGTAACTTCATGAATAGCCAACTGCCAGTAGTATTAACAGTAGTATTAAATTGAGCTTGACAAGGAGGTGCTGAAGTGGCAGGAATGCCTATGAAAATTAGAAGTTAAAATAGAAGGCAGGACTTCTGCATCTAAGCCTAATTGCATCACCATGGACGGATTGGGGATCCCAATAATTGTTGCACCAGTGTGGTGAGAGTTGGCAGTGATAATAGTACATATTAGTAAAAACAAAGTGGATGGGGAAGTATCACCTTCAGGAGTCATTTGTTGAGCCTCCTGAGCTACCCTTTTTAATCCCCCCTCCCAAGTAACTGTAGGTGCAAGGTGACCTCTTTTCTTTCTTCATTTTTCTTGTGTCATTTACATTGTGTCATGATGATTGTCCTTGTCTGGCTGAGGAGCCCTCTGTGTCCTCAATGCAGAGTCTCTTCAGTTACTCCATTGGGGTTTGTGAATGTATTTTCTTGTTGCCCTCCATGCGATGTAGCAGGTTTGACCAATCTGGCTGGTATCCAAATTGGCATAGATTCACCTTCTGGGAAAACACAAGCAAAATCTTGCCCCTGAGTTAGTAAAGGGTGTGGCCCACGAAGACAATTTGATAGGGGGTCCTTCTAATACACCAATGGCAGAGGAGTGTTACCAGTAAAGGAACCCCAATGCTTCATGGCTTGTGAAATACCTTGGTCATCAAAGGTTAGGAAATTCAGAGTGAACAGAATGTGATTGAGTGTGTAGCTGAGTTTTTATAGTATGGTGTGTTCTTTCGATTCCTGTAATTACCTTCATATTCCAAGTAGATACCCAATTTTTGAATTTGTTTGAGGTGTATGCAGGTCCACTGTCTGTTTTGATGGCCCAAGGCACACCCATAAATAGTATGGCACCCATGCATGATTGAACAACATGTTTTCCATTTTCACCAGTCAATGGAGTGGCATATGTGAATTTGGAATAAGTATCTACAATGATGTGTACATACTTAAGCTTCCCAAATATTGGTATGTGAGTGACATCTGTTTGCCACAACTTATTAGGGGTGAGGCCCCTGGGTTTTACACCTTGTGGCTGTAATGGTCTCAAAGCCATTAGAGGGACGCATTTACTGCATGCCTGTGTGAGATGCTTGCATTGTTGGATAGTGAATTGGGGTTACAAAGTTTTTATGGACTTACTGGAAAAATGGAACTTGGCATGTAACTCACGTGTTTGCTGTAAGGCTTCTTGTTGTGTTAACATTATGTATCTATCAATTTCATCATTACCTTCAGAGGTGGATCCTGGCAAATAGGAGTGTGCTCTCACATGATGTATATACCAAGGAAATTGCTGATGTTCTAAGATGAACTTTAATTCCTGTAAATAAGGATCTATTGCCTTGTCTTGAACACAAAATGAGGAGTGAGTGGGATAACTGGGTCAAATGGTGTTTCCATTCCAAGCTTTCTGAGGAATCTCCACACTGCTTTCCAGAGTGGCTGCACTAATTTGCAACCCCACCAGCAATGTATGAGTGTTCCTTTTTCACCACATCCTCGCCAACACCTATTGTTGCTTGTATTCTTGATAATCGCCATTCTAATTGGGGTGAGATGAAATCTTAGGGTAGTTTTGATTTGCATTTCCCTTATTACTAGGGATGTTGAACATTTCTTCATATATCTGTTGATTACTTGTACATCTTCTTCTGTGAAGTGTCTGTTCATTTCCTTAGCCCATTTGTTGATTGGATTATTTGTGTTCTTGGTGTAGAGTTTTTTGAGTTCTTTATTATTCTGGAAATTAGCACTCTATCTGAGGTATGGTTGGCAAAGGACTTAAAATCAGCATACTACAGAGATACAGCCACATCAATGTTCATTGCTGCTCAATTCACCATAGCCAGATTGTGGAACCAACCTAGATGCCCTTCAGTTGATGAATGGATAAAGAAACTGTGGCATATTTATACAATGGAATATTACTCCGCAATGAAGAATGATAAAATTATGGCATTTGTAGGCAAATGGTCGAAATTGGAGAATATCATGCTAAGTGAGATAAGCCAATCTCAAAAAACTAAAGGACGAATGATCTCGCTGATAAGCGGATGAGGACATATAATGGGGGGTGGGAGGGGCTAGCATTAGGTTTAGGGTTAGGTTTAGAGTTAGGCTAAGGAGAGCGGCAAGAATGAAGGAAAGAAGGACTGTGTAGAGGGAAAAGAGGGGTGGGAGGGGTGGGGGGAGGGGAAAAATAAAATAAACATCATTACCCTATGTAAATGTAAAAAAATAAATAAATAAATAAAAAACAAAATGAGGAGTGAGCTATGCCCTTACTTACTTGTACAACATAAACGCTATCTGAAAACACATTTAGAGACTCATTTTGAAATTGCTCTAAGGCTAAAGAAAGTGCTCTTAGTTCTCCTTGTTGATCTGAGCCTCCATGGGGGATTCTGTGCTTTTTAGATGAGAAAGGTCCATGATAAGTGAATCCACAATTATATTTATTAGCATCTGTAAAGAGGGTCGCAGCCCCTGGAATAGGTTTACCAGTGGGCCAACAAAAGGGAGTGGGTTTCAATTGTAATGTTTTTAATACCTGTATGTCTACCAGGAGGATAATGTGACTTGATAATGCCTGGTAATCCACTAATTAGAGTCTGGAAAAGCGGTTCAGTCATAATAAGATGATCTATCATATGTTTTTCTAATGGCATGATAAGGATATCAGGGTCCTTATTAAAAACCTTTTGAGTTACATCTCATAACTGTAGACCCAAAAGCCCCAAAAGCTGTATAAAAGGTGTAATTTTGTGTGTTTTGCTGTAAGCTAAATGCACACAATATATTGGACCCTGTTGATATAGAACCCCTATTGGTAACCCAGGCGTGGCTATGCAGATGGCTTGTATGGGGAGACTTGGATCATATCTGATTAACTGAACTTGTTTTAAAATATCATTTATTTTGTCAATAAATTTTTTAGCTTGGGTTGTTAGGTGTCTCTTTGAAGTTGGGTCGGCATTCCCCTTTAATGAGCTAAATAATGGTGCCAACTGAGCAGTGGAAATAGGAATAAAACTCCTTAACCAATTGATTTGGCCACACAATTGTTGTAGTTCAGCCAATGAATAACTGTCTTGTACTAACAGTTGTGATCTTGCTGGAGAAATAGATTTCCATAATTTAAAACCTAAAAATGTAAATGGGGCTACCTTTTGAATTTTATCTTCTGCAACCTTAAGACCCAATATTTCTAAATTTCTTAAAAGTTGTTGAAGGCACTTATTTAAGTAGTCTTGTTCCTGATGTTCTAATAAGATATCATCTGTATAATGTATAATAAGGCATTTTTCTGGTAGGGGCCTTGTGTCATGACTGACATAATGCTGACAAATGGTTGGACTATTTTTTATTCCTTGAGGCAATACTTTCCAATGATACCTTTGCATAGGGAGCTGATGACTGGGCTTGTATACTGAGAAGGCAAAGTAAGACCTATCCTTTTCATGAAGAGGAATAGAGAAAAAACAGTACCTAATATCAAGTATAATTATATGAAAATTAAAGGGAATGGCAGCTGGGTGTGGTAAATCAGGCTGTAAAGTTCCCATTTTTTTCATGTGAGCATTCACAGCCCTCAGATTATGTAATAGTCTCCATTTTGATTTATCCTTTTTCTGTATGACAAAAATTGGTGTATTATGTGGACTTGTAGATGGTTCAATATGACACCTATCTAGCTGTTCTTGTACTATGAGCTTCAGGTGTTTTAGTTTTTCACTTGGTATAGGCCACTGTTCCACCCAAATGGGATCTTGAGTGTCCCATTGCAATGGAATAGGTTCAGGTTTTTGTACTAATGGAACAGTGCCCTTAGAATTGGGGGTGCTGATTACTGCATCCTGTTTTATCTTGCACAACAATATCTTGGTAAAATTCTCTATCATCAGTGGTTAGCACAGCATCCATGTCTTGCAGAATATCTCTGCCCCACAAGTTCATAGGCAATTCCTTCTGCTAACAAGGGCTTAATGGCTCCCATTTCCCCATTGGGATCTTTCCAAATGACAAGGTGGGTAAATTATTTTCCTGGTAAGTTGCTGTCCTCCTACTCCTTGAATATTGGGACCAGTTTTAGTTTTCCATTTCATTTTTTCTGCTTCTTCCATCCTAATAATAGTAACATCAGCTTCTGTATCAATAACACCTTTGAAAGGAACTACATCTAACTGGAGCACCATCCAAGTTTTGGCCTCAGATATTGGAATGATCCACATTATTTTGGGAGGTCTTCTTACTTGCAGGGCTGAGGACTGCCCATGCCCCATTTAAAGGCTTTCTATCAACATTCTCTTTAGAAGGACAATCACGTGCCCAGTGGAACCCTTTTCTGAATATAGGGCATTTAGAGGGTGGTATTTTTGATTTTACTTTATTTTGTGTACTCCCTAGCCTACTAGCGCACTCTTTCTGGTAATGACCTAATCCTCCACATTACCAACAAGTTTGATTTTTAGTCCTCTTGTTGCTTTTGGCTTCCTTCAAATTCATGCATGCAGAAAAAGCTTCAGCTAAAGCAGCAGCATGGGCTGATGCAGTACCTAGGTCTATGGTTTCTATAATCCAGTCATCAATAGAGCCACCCTTAAAGGGAGTAATAGCCCTCCAAGCTTCTGAGGTGACTCCCTCCCATAATATCTCCTTCAAGAGAGCTTCTGCTGCCTCTGCATTTTGAATCTTTTGAGTTATTGCCTCAGAGGCATGCACAACAAAATCTGAGAAAAGTTAAGTAGGCTTTTGTACTAACTGTTTTAATGACTTAGTTTCTCCTTTGCTAGGGATCTGTCTTAAAGTTCGCAGGGCACATAAGCACACTTGATCAAAATCCTGAGGTGAGATTTGCACCTGAACAGCTGGTGAAGCATAGATTCTTTTTTCCTGTAAACATTCAGGATTTAACTGTACTCCTGCTCTATTATTCCTTTCAGCCTGTTGCTCACATTGATCATAGAACCCTGCCCTCCATAGGAGGTACTCACCAGAGCCTAATATCATATGACACAAATCTTTCCAATCCTTGTGAGTGTTAAGGTCTAGACTAAAATTCTCTATTAACTGAGTAGCATAAGGGGAATGAAGACCATACTCTTGAACTGCTTTCCTAATAGTAGTAACTGTCTTTTGTTCATGAGGATACCATTACAAAGGTTGTTGGGCTGTTCTATTGACATTTGCTGGAAAAGTTTGAAAAGGAGTTCCCCAATTACGATCTCTAGTTTGACATAAATTATCAAAATGTGGCCCCCAAGGGCTATTATTTGAATATGCTGGAGGAGCAGAAACAGATTCTTCAGCTACCCACGGTGGTTCCTTACTGTCACTTGATGGTAATGTAACACTGTGGCCACAAGATGGCAATACAGGATTATACTGACTAGGCCGTGGCTGTGGATGGTCCTCATCCTTTTTATCTCTAAATTCCTGTGGTTTTTCTAGCTCTTGTTTTTCCCTGTTTTCTATTGTTGCCTGGTGATTGGCATTTATAGTTTTGTCTTCCTTTTCACTGTTCCCATGCTCTACTTGAGCAGCTAGAATATCTTGTAAGTCTAAATGCTTTTCCTCAGGGATCCCCCTAAGGCATGTTAAAAGAGCAGTAACAATTGGAAAAAAAAGTGTGAGGTAAGATTTACCCTCCTGTATTTCTTTTCTATGGGCTAAATCTATAACCCTCTCCCATGACTCAGGATCCCATATTTTATCTAACGCCATCCATGGGGTACAATCTACAACATTGTCCCATACATTTATAGCCTCCTTTTCTTAGACTTCTACTCCCCTACTTCTTAGCAGTGCTTGTAAAGCTCACGCCTGAGTAATTCTAACCGAAGGTGGTAGATTCCCCATAAGGAGGTCACTCACTCAGC
Organism: Sciurus carolinensis; assembly: GCF_902686445.1. Lineage (NCBI taxonomy): Eukaryota > Metazoa > Chordata > Mammalia > Rodentia > Sciuridae > Sciurus > Sciurus carolinensis. The sequence goes on along the minus strand of NW_025920309.1, from coordinate 51,266 downwards.
AGATCTGTGGGCTTTGTCTTCCTCTGAGGCCCCACATTGGCCACCAAAATGTTGTCAAATGTGGGTTGGCCTCTTGGGAAGGAATGAGTGCGACGGTGCCTCTTAACTCAGACACCAGGAGTCAGGTTCTGTGAGGCAGACTCAATTTATTCAGGAAGTGCAATAGTTTATATATGGAGTAAGAACCAATCATTTTAATGAGATAGCCAGGCCACTGCTCAGGTTACATGTTTACAATACTGTACTACAGAAAAGAGAAGACTTCTACTGGGGACCAGGAAACCCAAGAGGCATTGGGTCATCACAGAGTGTTCTCATGTGACATGAAGAGAGCCCAGTGTTCTGTGCTCAAGCCCAGTCCATACCTGGTATACCCCAGGATTCTCCTCATTCATCCACTAGAGACTTCCCATTTCTTATAAGCTTCTAAAGCAGTAGAGGATATGTAGGATATAGAGGCAACCATGGTCGTTAGGCTAAAATGATGATAGATGTTAAGTAAATCAAGAACTTCAGGTCACAAAGGTTATGCAGATAATAACAATAACACATTTTAGAGGCTTCTAAGTCAATAGATGGTACATACACAGACCATAGAATATTATCAGGCTATAGAAGTTGCATCACTCATGGAGGATACAAAGTCTTAGAATCTATGAAGGTAATATTGAATCCTGAAGTCATATAGGCTACTAATGTCATTTGGGCTATTCATGCCAAATTTTACACAGGACACAGAGTCTGTGCAGAAGATATAAACTGCTCAATCCAAAGTGATTTTTTTTTCAGGTATTATAGGCTACATAGTCCATACAGACTTTGCTGACCATATAAACTACTCAGGTCATAGCAGCACCCTGATCATTTAGGTTACTCAGTTAATTGATGTTACACAAGAATTAGAGAAATTGAATGTAGTATAGTCAACTACATCCATAGATGCTACACAGGAAGAAGGGAGGGGATATGCAGGTAACAGAAGCTACAAAATCATAAAGGCTACATAGATCAAAGGGACTACTAAGGACATTTTGATTATTCATATAGTAGAGACTACTTATATTATCAAGACAAACCAGATAACAAAGGTACCATATATCATACATGTCATGGGTGGGCTCTGAGGGCCCCAGAGCTGCACCGTGGCCTGATCTCTAAGATGGCACCTGGCAGCTTGCCAAATGTAGCTGCACTCGTAAACAAGTTTTAGGAAGTAACTCTGATTGGCTGCTGTATATGAGGCGATCCTGGTATCTGCCTGGAGACTGTTCCTTGATAGGCTGACTTTCCTGGTAGTCTACTCTCTGATAGGCTGATGTTCTCACTATAAGTCTGAGACTTGTGGAATAAAGTGCTTTTGGCTTTTTTGGTTCCTGTGCCTAAGAAGAGTGTACGCGTTGTGATTGTCCCCGCGGGCGGTGGGCGATCAAAATACAGACTGAAAAGATCATATTGTTGGCTAATACTATAGAAGATAGGTAAGTCACAGAGAGTATGTAATCACAGAGATGATATAGGTCAGTAATGCCACTCAGACAGAGGCTACTCAGGCCTGTAGGCTTTGAGGATCTCAGAGGTGACTGAGACCTAAGAGACTTTGGAGCTCATAGAGGCTCTGAAGGTCATAGAGGCTATTCAAGCCATAGAGATCATGCAGGCCACAGAGGAAACCCAATCCATAAAGAATACAGAAGTCATAGAGGTTTCAAATTTCATAGGTGGTACTCAAACCTTAGACACTTCTCAGTTTATAGAAGCTACTCAGGTCATAGAGGGTAAGCAGGCAATAGAGGCTAGTCAGTATATAGATGGTATTAAGACCATGGGGTTACTCAATTACTTGTGGATATGCAGGTCATAGAGACCACAGAGTTAATGAGGCCACTCAAGCTATAGAGGCCACAAAACCCATAGAGTTATTCAGGTCATAAAGATAATGAAAAGCATAGGGACTAATAATGTCATTTGATCTACTAAGGACAGAGTCATTGCTCATGTTGTTCACACCCCTGAGGCCATAATGTTTATGTGGATATTAAAGAATAGAGTGGCCATAGAGTTTACCTAGGCCATGGAAGGCATGGAGGCCAACAAAGATACTCATGCCATAGAGTTTAAACAGGTCATAGAGTATATGAAGTTCTAGTAGTTAATAAGTCATAGAGGATAAATTGCTCATAGAAGTGACATTGGACATTGATGCTTCTCAGGCCATTTAGACTACTCAATCTACAAAGTGATTGCAGGTCATAGAACCTTGCACCACATGGAAGGTATGCAGTTCAGTGTATTCACAGGTTCAAGTGTTATGCTGTTCATGAAATCTACTCAGAACATAGAGAATACACACACCACAAAGAACACTCATCACAGAAGATACTCAGGTCATTTTGCCTCCTCAGTTCTTGCAAATTCTATGCAGTTCATAGGGGGTATGCTGGTATTAAAGGGTATGTTGTTTGTGCAAGCATTTCAGGACATATAGAAAACAAAAGATGGTATATGGATTACACAGGCTATGCAAGTTCTAGAAAGTACTCAGTTCACAGAATGAGTTTACAGAAACCATAGAAGATATTTTGGTCGTAGAGACTATGTAGATTACAGAGGCTACACAGGGCATAGAATTTAGTCAAGGCATGGAGAACATGATAATCTGAGAAGTTATGCAGTTTATCAAGGCTCTGTGAGACACAAAAGTGATGAAAATCATGGGCCTACTGAGGTCATACAGATTTGATCTTTAGGTTACTTCTTCCATAAAGCCTATGCTTGTCATAGGATCATTGCCATTCTTTATAATTTGTAATCCCCTCAGAGCCCTTGTGCAATATAATCTGAGAATTGTCAGAAGTGAACTGGTTACATTATGATAGTTCTAATGTAAAATGAGTGTAATGAGTGTATTCAATCCTTGACAGAAATACTCAAGTTCTTTAGTTTACTCAGATCAAAGGTTACACATGTCATCGAAGCTGCACAATTCATAGAGGCTACTCAGGTCATAAGTGCTGCTCAATCCATAGGAGCTATTCAGTTCATTCAGGCTATATAGTTTATACAGTTTACCAAGGACATGGAGTCTAACAGGTCATAGAGGCTATTAAGGTTACTGGAATTTTCAAGTCATTTATGAAACTTGGAACTTAAAGACTACATAAGTTATAGATACATTGCCCATTTTATAAGTCTTGCAGGTTATAGAGGCTATATACATCGTAATGGATACCCAGGTCATAGAACTTACATTGTTCATGTTCATGGACACTATCAGATCATAAAGGCTATTAGAGGCAAAGAGAATTCTCATGCAATAGGTCCAGTAAGTAAAATGCAGAGAGGAGATAGGTAATTTAGGCTCCTCATATTATAGAACATATTTAAGCTATGATAATTACACAAGACCTCATGCTATGAAAGTAATAATGAATACTTAGGCATGGAAACTAAAAAGTCATCAAAATAATTCAATTTAAAGAGACCTTCTCAGGTAATTTGGGATACTCAGGACATAAAGACTATGTAAGTCATAGATATGTAACCAGTCAGAGAGGCTACTCAGGCCTTTAATCTATTAACACCATAGAGAGAATACAGATAACAGAAGCTATGTAAGTCACAGAGACTTAGAAGTTTCTAATGGCAACTGAGCTATAGAGAAAAATGTCATTTAAGCTTCAAATGTCATATGCTATGCAGTTAATAGAAGACACACAAGGACTGGAAAGTATTTAGGACAAGGATATTTCTCAGGGTATAGGTTCTCCTCAGACCATAAAGGCAGTGTAGTTCAAATATGATACACAGGCCATAGAGATTAAGGATATTAATCAGGCAACTTAGAACATAGAGCTTATCCAGGACATATAAGCTACCAAGTTCATACAGCATATTTAGCACAGAAACTATGCACACCAAGAAAACTGCTCAAGCTACAAGGGGCTATGGAGACATGACATAGAGTGTATTATGGCCATCAAAAACACTCAGACCACCAAGGCTACACAGATCATAGAGGTTAAGCAGGTCACAGAAGTACTTAGCTCCTTTTGATTACTAATGCCATAAAGGGTACTTAGATTATAGAGTGGATACAGTTCGCAGAGACTACTCAGGACACCAATAATATTCACACTATAGAAGCAACACAAGTCAGAGGTGTTGTGCAGGTTACAAAGTCCATGCAAATTATAGATGATAATCCAGGAATGGAGAATTCTCACAGAATTTTGGCAAGTCAGGATAAATTCTCCATGGACCTAAACATCAAATATGCACAGGTACCATATTTAAGGAAATTTATAGAGAAAACTCAGGCAATACTGGCAACACAGGATATAGAGGCTACAAAAGACAAAGAGGGTATGAAACAAATAGAGTTTACATAGATAATATGGGTTATGCTAGCAGTGCATTATACTGAATACATAGAGGCTACTCAAGTCAGAGAGAGTACATAGGCAGTAGAGACTATGCATATCATACAGGCTTTGAAATTCATAGATGATGTTCACGCCACAGAAACTAAAAACATCATGGAGTCTGTACATTTTGTATGCTAGCTAACTCATAGAAAATTCTCAAGTAAAGGAGGCAACTTAGGCCATAGAAATGACACAAGCCACAGAGGATACTCTATACATGAAGGGTATGAGATTCTAGAAGCTACCCAGATTATAGCACCTATGCCATTTGTATATGATGCTCAGGTTATAGAGGTTAATTAGGTCATAAAATTTACATGGACCACTTTGGTTGCTTGGGTCATAGAGACTGCACAGTATATGGAGGCTAAACATGTCTTAATGGTACTGAAAATATGGAAGTTAATTGGGTAATTTAGGTTATGTGGACATAGAGACTATACAGGACATAGAGACATGGGTCACAGATTTTATGTAGGACACATGTAAATGCATAACATTCAGGCCATTGAGGCTCTGTAGGTCATAGGGCCAAAACTGACCTTAGTGTCTATGCAGGACATAGGGGATTCACAGACCATGGAATGTAATATAAATAAGGAGGATGTTTAGGCAATAGTAGCTTTGCTGAATACATAGGGTAAGAAGGTTGTAGAAGATATTAAGTCATAGAAAAATGCACCTTTTGGGGGCTTCTCAGACCATAGATGCTAGAAAGGCAATAGATGCTGCACTGGTTATTTGGGCTATCTAGGTCATAGAAGTTCCACAGGTCATAGTGACCATGCAAGTCCTAAAGGTTACTTAGAATGTAACACTTACTCAAGTCATAGACTGCAGGTCACTAAACTATTCTGTTCACAGGTGCTATAGAGAATATAAAAGTATCTAAAATCCTTGATACAATATAGGTCAAAGAGTTTACTCAGGACATAGAGGCCACATAGGCCATAAAAGACTATACAGGCAATACAGCCTATGGTGTTCAAAAGGGCTACATTTCTTAATTCTGCTCATATTACAGAAGGTATTAAGGCAATTGAGGTTACTCATGTCATAGGTTCTAGGAATATCATAGTTGCTACTGAGATGAGAGGCTATAAATATTGTAGAGGCTAAAAATACCCTGGTTAAAATCTCTCTCCAGTCTTAAGGGACTACAAGGGAATAGAATATTCATTCCATAGAGTTTACACATAACTTAAACCATTTAGTAAATAGAGACTATCAGGTCATAGAGGATATGCTGACCATAGAGGCTGTGCATATTTTGCAAGATACTAAAGAAGTAGAAACTTTGCAGTTCACAGAGACTACACAGGTCATAAAATTTACCTAAGTCATAAAAGGTAACAGGCCATAGAAACAACCTATTGAAGACACAGTGACTACGCAGTTTGTTGAGTCAACACAGATCACAGAGGCTACAAGATCATAATGGTTCCTAGGGTATCAATATTATAGAAGTTACACTACTCAAGTCATGAAGATAATTTATACCATATTGTTTATGTGCAACATAGGTCATGGAATTACATAAACCATGGATACAATGCAGGTTATAGAGACTACTTAAACCTCAAAGTCTATATGGGTCATAGAGCCAATGAAGTTCATAAAGTCTACATGGGTCATAAATGCAGTGCAAGACATATCATCTAATCAGGCCATAATTTCAGGGTTCTTCATGTAAAAAGCTACTTTGTTCATAGAAGAAGCACAGGTCAGAGATATTATATTGGTCATAGAGACTACTGAGATTATAGGGCAATTAAAACATTAGGCTACTCAGGACAAAGAGGCTATGAAGGTCATTGTGTCCACTAAGTCCATAGATATTAGTGAGGTTTCTTAAGATACTCAGTCTGTAAATGTTGTACAGGACATCAAGGCTACTCAGGTCATTTGTCAACTCAGACCATTCAGGCTGAGGTCTTAGATATTGAAGAAGGCATAGAAATTGCCTAGGCCAAAGTATTTACTAAGTTTATGTAGGTTACTTAAGTCATAAAGTTTGCATAAATCAGAGAGGTGACATGGAAACAAAGGCTAAGCATATAATAGAGGTTATGCAGATCATAGAGATTTTTCAGGTCATTAGAGACTTCTAATGTCATTTTGACTACTCAGACCTCAAAGTCTACAGAAGTCATAAAGTATATTATGGGCATTTAGAATTCAGAGGCTTCAAAGGGCTATGGACCTGAAAATGACAGAGTCTCCTCAGACACTGTGTATAAACAGGACATAGGATATTCTCAAGTCATGAAAGATACATAGGTCATAGTTGTTGTGCAGGTTATATAGGCTACAAAGGACAGAAAAACTTGGCAGGCTATAGAGTCTACCCAGGTTATACAAGCTATGGTGTCCATAGAAGTTTCACAAATCATAGTCACTTTTAAGGACATTGAGGTTACTCAAGCCAATGAGGGTACTCAGGTTATAGTGGCAAACCATGTCTCAGACTACCCAACAAGATCATAGAGGTTACTGAAGTAATTTATGCTTCTTTGGCTATAAAGCCTATTCAGGTCAAAGATCCTTGGTCATAGATGTTACAATTTTATAAGGTATTAAATAATAGAGGCTATTCATTTCATTTAGAATACTGATGCCATAAAGATTTTGCATACCATAGAGATTGTACAGTCCATAGAGTCTCATCAGGCCAAAGAGGTTACTAATGTTACTTAGTATATTTAGGACAGATAACTTAAACAGGTCACAAAGGTTATACTTATGCTAGAGAATATTAAGGCCATAAATTTCTCATGGGTTCTCATGTTATTTAGACCATGAAGTGTAGACAGGTCATAGGTGTTGCTAAGTTAATTTTAATATCTCAGATAATAGACACTATGCAGGATATAGAGCTCAGTAAGAACCCAGAGTCAATATATCACATAAGCTTCACCAATCATAGAGGCTTTACTGGTCATAGTGCTGCTAAGTTCATTTAGGCTTATCATGCCATTAAGTCTAAGCACCTCATAGAGTTTGACTACATTATATATAACACTCAGTCATTGAGGATATATGGGTCAACAAAGATGCACATTTTAGGGATGATACACAGTTAAAAGAGACCAGAGGAACTACAATTGAGATAGAGATGAAGCAGGCCATTGACATTATGTAAGTCTTAGATGACACTCAGATTATAGGATATGCATTGGAAAGTAAAACTGAAGAGGTGATGAGAAATTTCAGTCTACTCAGATAACAGAGGATCTGGCTATTCAGGCTATCAATGTTCCCCAATTAAACAACTTATGCATATCATAGAGATTACAAAGTAGATAGAATCTACTACATTCTTTAAGTTACTGAAGTCCTAAAGGTTACACATGTTACAGAGCCATCACAAAACATAAAATCTACTCAGGCCATAGATGCTTCGGGTAGTATAAGGTGTTCTAAGGGCATATACAATATAAAGCTTATTTAGGTTATTCAGAGCAAAAAAGAAACACATTTCATAGAGGTCTCACAAGCCATAGAGGCTACATATGTCATGGTAATACATAGGTAATAGATGTTATGAAGGTTAAAGATGCAACCAAAAACTGCAGAGGCTGTGTGGATTATGGATATTAAGAGAATATAAAGGGGACAAAAACACCTTTGACAAAGCAGTCTTTTTAATAAATTGTGCTTGGAAAAATGGTTATTCATATTTATTTTAATGAGATGATAATCTTATCTGTCACTCTGTGCAGAAAGTCAATTCAAAATGGAATAAAAACTTTGAAATGAGGCCAGAAACTATGCAACTTTTAGAAGAAAACTTGGGATCAATACTCCAACATATAGGCACTTGTAACAATGTTCTCAGTAGTACTCCTAAGACTAAAGAATTAATGTCACATATTAGTAAATTTGAGGGAATCAATGTTAAAACTTTTTAACAGAAAAGGAAGAAATTTAGAATGTGGAGAACGAACAGAATGAGAGAAAACCATTGCTAGCTACTTTATTTAAAGAAGATTAATATTCAGAATATAATGATAACTAAAATATAAATAATATAATGATAAATAAAATTACTTACCATGAAAACCCCACAAATAAGCCAATTAATAAATGTTCAAATGACCTAAACAGTCACATTTCAAAAGGAAAAAATATGTACAAGAAATACATTAAAAATATTCAAAATCATTACTAATTAGGGTATGCAAAAATATTACACTGAAATTTTATCTAATTCTATAAAAATAAATGCTGAAGAATATGTGGAAAAAAGAAACACTTTTCACAGTTTTAGTGGATGGAAGTACACAATTAGTTCCACAATTTTATGGAAATCAGTGTGGGGATTTCTAAGACTAGGAATAGAACTGCCATATAGCCAAGTTGTATCCCTCCTCAGTGTACATTGTAAAGAATTATTAATCATAATATAGCAATATCTATGTGTCCCAAATTTTTAACAGCACAGTTCACAGTAACCAAACTACAAAACCAGTCAAGGTATCTATCAGTGGATGAATGGAAAAGAAATTATTGTATATATATATATATATATATATATATATATATATATATATGGTATATATATATATATAAAACAAAATTTTAAGTCAATAAAGAAAAATAAAATTGTATTATTTGTATATAAATGGATGGAATTTGAGAATATTATGTTTTGTACAATAAGCTACACTCAGAAGGTCAAGGACCATTTTTTTCTCATGTGTGGAAGCTAGAGAGTAAAAATGAAAAGGTGTGTATCTGTGTGAATCTCATGAAAATTAAAATTAGTTGAGTAATTTAAGGAATACAGGTGGGAGAATAATATAGGTAAAATTATAGTGTTATATTGTTTGCATTTTTGAAAATGCAAAAAGTTCTACCATTATGACAAATATAGGCACAAATAAACAATTGAAAAAAATTTGCTTTAAAAAAGTAGAAGATACATCATACACAGAGTTTACAATACTGACCCTGGCTACTCCATGAATACAAGGTTCTTGTTCATAGAATATATGCAGGCAATAGATGATATTCCATCCATGCTAGGAAGGTCATATTGGCTACACAGAAAAAATGATACATAGGCTTTAATGGCTACAATGTCAAAAATATATGCAGGTCATTGATGTTGTGGTTACAGAATCTAATGAGGTCAAAGAGGCTACAGAAATATGTAGAAGTTCATAGAAATATAGTGAACACAGAGTCCACACAGGTCATAGGGCATTTCAAGTGAATTTAGGCTACTAAGGCTATAGTAGTTACTAAGCTCATTTATGATACTCAAGCTAAAATGGCTAAATAGGACATATACTATGCTGGACAAAGAGTCTCTGGCACATATACAGGATAGGCAGGTCATGCAGGTTATAGAGATTAACTTTGTCACTCAGGACATGAAGGCTATGCAGGCCACAGGGGTTATTTATTTCTTGGAAGATAATCAAAACATGAAGGCTACATGGGGCTTAGATAAATATATCAGGGATAGAGACTACATACACCATAGAAGCCATGCTGGCCATGGAGGATTTCTGGATCATAAAGACTATGCAGGACAATGAAGTTACATAGATAACAGAGGAAACACAGTTTACAGAAACTCCTGATATCATAAAAGTTATACAGTTTACAGAGACTACTGAGGCCATAGAAGCTATGCACAACATACATGCAAGGTAACTAACAAGTAATATTTAGGTTATAAGTCCATGAAGAACAAAAAGGCTACTCAAGTCATAGAGGCTATGCAGGTCAGGGGCTGTTAAGGTAATTTTGACTACTCATGGAATAGAGGATATTCATCCTCCAGTGCATATTTAAGACATTAAGCTATAAGTTTATAGAGGTTACTTATTTTTTAGAAGCTATTCATGTCATGGGAGTTATAAAGCCATAGAAGCTAGGCTGATCATAGAGTCTATTCATATCATAGAAGGTACATAAGACATAGAGGATATTCTTACTGTACAGGATATACAGACAGTACAAGATATATATGTCATAGTGCATGACCAGCATAGAGGCTACAAAGACCACAGTGATTGTGCAGTTCATAATGGCCACTAAAGGCATAAAGGCTTCAAAGTTCATAGTCTACTAAGGTCCAAAAAGGATACTAAAGTCATTTAGGATACTCATGTCATAAAAACCATGCAGATCACAGAGATAAAGGCCAAAGAGACTATTCCATCCATAGATGTTATGCAAGTCATAGAAGCTATTCATGATAGAGGCCTCAAAGGCAGTTTACTCAGGTAATAGAGACTGCTCATGCCACACTGGTTATGCATGTCATAGAGGCTACTAAAGTTATTTAGGAAACTAAATGTCTCAGAACACAAAGATAGCACAGAAAACATCCAACATAAACTTACAACAAAGACTTTTCAGGTCATAACATTACATAGGTCACAAATGCCACTTAAACCATAAAGCCTAGAAAGATCATAATATCTATTCTGACATAGAGTCTGTGAAGATCATAGTGAATATTTTAGGGTACAGATGTTGCAGAGATAATAGAGGCTATAAGGCAATACCAGGAAAGCAGTCAATAGAATCCATTCAGGACCTAGAAAATAGGCAGTCCATAGGCATGTTTCAATTCCAAGAGACTTTGCAGGTCATAGCTTATTATAGACATGTTTATTGAGGTCATCCAGGCTCTATAGATTACAGAGGCCATGAAATTTGTAGAGACTACATAGGTCAGAGAGGAAACAGAGATCATAGAAGCCTTGTAGTTATTAGTGGCAATTCAGGTCATAGAGTTTATGCAGGTCTACAGAGTACACAGATTATGTTTGCTCATAGATTTGTGACACATAGGTGCAAAGGTAATCCTGACCAACGGAGTTAATAGGGGCTAAAAATTTCACTTAGAATTTTCAGGAAAATAGCCTGAGGCTATGCAGGTCATACAGACTGTAAATACCTAGGCTATATAGGTCATAGAGGCTATGTAAGTCACAGAGACTACACTGTGTATAGCACTTACAAAGCTTATTTAGCTACCATTTTTTTTCTTTCTTAGTTATACATGACAGAAAAATACATTTTTATTTATTTTATACAAATGGAGTAATTTTCATTTCTCTTGTTGTACATGATGTAGTTACTCTTGCTATAAAGGCCACATAGTTCACTTAGGCTACTCAGGTCTTAAAGGGTATGAAAGTCAAAGGCTATGCCAGACATAGTTGAATGTAAGAGACTATGCATGTCACAGGCATACTCAGGATAGAGACTACACAATCATAGAGGCTTTGCAACACAAACTTCTACTCAGAACATATAGCCTACTGAGGCAGTAAAGTCTGAAAATGTGTCTTAGAGACACTAGAGGTCATACAGTCTACACAGTTCATAGAGACTTTTGATACTACAGAATGTGTGCAACACAGAGACTAGTCAAGACTTAGAAACTATGTAGATCTTAGAGGTTACTCAGAGTAAAAAATGTATGAAGGCAATAGAACTGACAAATAGAGTGAAGACTATTAACAAAGCAAGGTCATAGTGTATACAGTGTAGATAAATTCTATTGTTTTCATTTATATTTTTCAGGCCATAAAGGCTATATAATTGTTGTAGTCTGTGTTGGCAATTGAGGTTGTATATGTTGTGGTGGTTACACTGTTCATAGGAACTGCTCAACTTATTGAGGGGACTTGGATCAAAGAAATGCTGGCATTATGGGTTACTCAAGTCATACATACTACCCAGACTATATGAAATACTGAAGTCATGGAGGCTTTGTTCATTATAAAATGACACAGGTCATACAGGCTAAAGACACTGAGGCTAGAGAATCAACTCGGGAGCAAACTTCTTTACCCTGGTCTGGACAGGCATGTGGATGGTTATGGAGAGCAGATGTCTCTCCTGCCTGAGTCCATTTTATTTTCACACTGTCCCAGCCCTGGAGGATGGGACTGGGGTCCCAGCTCATCCTGACTACCACATGTGTGGCCACAAGGAGTGATCAGATGATAAACAATTCTGGAGTTCAGCTGGATTCCACAGACTCTGAGGGGACCTGAGCCATGGACTCAGGACCAAGGACTCAGGACCTTAGGGTAGGTCACCCTCCCCGATCCTGTCCACCTCAGGATCCAGAGGAAACAGGAAGCTTGCCTGCTTCTGATCATGGCGACTGTCAGTGAGCTCCTCCAGTCTCTCCAGGGACCCCTGCCCCAGTTGGGGACTCTGGGAATAAATTGCAGAACACTGCTCTTTCTCTGTGTATCCTTGGTTGACTATATTTCTAGTTTCTGCCAAGACTCTCAAGGCTGACTGGTATCTGAGCTTCCTTGTGCTTGATGCCATAGGGTTGGAAAGAAGTGCCCACCTGCACTGCTGAAGTGTCTTTCTTCTTTGTCTTCATGGTCCTTTCTTGATGTCACATTGTCTAGCCAGGTGTACTTGGACCTGTGTGCAGTCACCTCACCAAGTGTCCCATGGATCTAGACCCTGCCCTAGGCCATGCAGCTGGCAGAGATGGGTGGGCTAGTTCAACCCAGGTCCTCATCTCCCCCAATACAGGTGGCAGAGCTATTTTTTTCTGACCAGTGAGTGGACAAAGATGAACCCTGGAATACATGAACTCCAAATGAGAGAAAAAAGAGGGTTAGGGGCAGCCTCAGCTGGGGTGCTGAGAATAAGTGTCCCTTTAATGTTTCTAGTTTCAACCAGAACTGTGTAGCCTGATGGGTTTCTGGTTCTGTCAATCAAATAAATATTCTAATTGCAGAGTGTGGGATTTTGGTCTTTCTTTCCAACTACCAGGATTCCCCATTGGAGCAAGGGGCCCATTTCATGGGAAAGTAAGCTGAGGACTTTGGGGAATGTGACCTGCCAGTCCACAAGTTCTGCTTGTTTTCTGTGTGGTGACTAAGCTTCTCCCCACATCACCTGCACATTTCAGCAGGAAGCTTACAATTGTGCAAACAGAAAAATGCCCCAAAGACATCCTGGTTCTGATTCTCAGGACCTGTGGTACATTATCTGGCCCCTCAAAGGAACTTTGTAGATGGAATGAAGTTAAGGTTCTGAATGTGGAGAGGTAATCCAGGAGGCCCAGGGGACCTGATGTCACCCCAACTTCTTAACAAATGGAAGCAAGAGGCTAAGTCAGAGACAGACCAGATAGCTGCTCTCTTGTTCCAAAATGTTCCTTCCCACCCCTGTGTCTTCAGGCCTGTGAGGACAGGAAGCCCACACCAGCCAAACATGCCTCGGTCTCCCTCTCCCTTCATTGGCTTCCACCCAGAATCACACCTCTTCTTTCTGCTGCTGGATCTGCTCAGAGCAGCTCTGTTGTGGCAGGGCCCCTCCTGCTTTGGTCTCAGTGACCCTATGCCCTTCTACATTGCAGATTCATGCCCTCAGACATGCTGGCACAGAGCCTCCTGGTGGCCCACTCAGAGCACAGGGTCCACCACTTTTTCTGTGTGCTTGAAGTCTGGGTTTCTTGGTTATATTGAGAAGATGGAAATCCAGATACAGCATGCCTTGTTCTACCCAGCTCTGCAACTTACAACCTGAGTGAACTTGGGTTGGTTGATGAACTTCCCTGGCCCTCAATGGCCTTATGTGTAAATGGGGAGTCATGAAAGAACCTAATTCCTAGGGCTTGGGTGAGTAAGTCTGATGCACACAAACCCTCTTAAAGTGTCTCTGTCCCCTGTTGCACCCTTGACAATATGTACGTTCCAGCACCACAACATGACCATTCCCCAATTTCTGAAGGTCTGCTACTGACTGAAAATCTGGGTATGGCTGTCAGGGTCTTTCTCAACCCTCTGCTATCCAGGCTCTGGATATTTGCTCGGCTGACCATATTTGCACAGCAGACCATTTGCTCTGCTGTGGCCCTGGAACTTGTTTGGCAGCACTGTGATGAGCACAGACTCTGGACTGGCCTCATGAGCCTCCAGATCTTGAATAACCCTCCTGGGAGGGGTGTCTTCAGCATGCTGCACCACAGCCAAACACTCTGTGTTCCCAGCCTTATACAAGGGTCCAATGAACAGTCTTCACATGCAGCCTTGGCCACTGAGTCACTCCATATGCCAAGGAGGCATGGCCTCTCTCTCCAGCCCTGACTGTGTCTAGTGACCTACCCTAAAGGCCAGGAGAAGCTTGGGGTGGGCTGGGAAGATGGGGGCTCCAGGTTGTTAGCAGGAATCACTGTGGGGCCTGGCATAGGGAGAAAGAGTGTGGGGAACCTAGGAGGGAACTAAGGAGATAGTGGCAGCTGGGACACCCCTGTCCCAGGCTGCTGATGGCCAATGGCTGTGAACAGGACATGAACAATTCCTCAGTGAAGAGCTGAGGGTTGGCAGGTTGGGGACCCATTGGACTCCCCACAGGGAAGCAGGCACTGGGGAGGATCTTCTGTCTTCCTGGGGCCAAATAATCTGGAGTCTTTACTGACAGGAGTAGGGCCTTGCCAGCATCAAAAATTAGATAAAAATGAATTTAATCACAATTTGGTCAAAGCGAGGAAGAAACTGTCCTGCCAACACTGTCCACAACAGCACTGCCATGCACATGACCAGAACCAGGAGACAGGCAGGTAGACACCCAGGGGCCTGTAAGGAACATGTCAGTGCCCCCACCACTGCCTTCCTTCCTTCCTGAGCCAGGCTGTAGTCATCCCAAGCTTTTCTCCTAGGCATGGGATGGTTGCCTGCAGGGAGTTGGGGCCTTGGCAGCAAATGTCAGGCACGGACAAAAAAGCAATTTGGAGTTTCTTTGAAATTCTTTAATTTTAATCAGACCCTGTCACCATCTTCCTTCTAGTCCATTCTGCAGTCTTGAGGGGTGTGGGACTCCCTGTCATCTGGCCCTTTAAGTGGGGTTTGTATGGAGATCCCCTCAAGGACACCCAGAATTTGGGACTGTGAAGAGCCAGCAGACAAAGTTGCCTAGAGTTTCCCATAGGGAACAATGGGGGAACCTGCTTGGGAGCCTGGGTAGCACCTGGTTTGGTAGTGTTGGCACCTAGATAGCCTCACTCTCAAAATTCCTCCCTCCTGAGCAACTGTTTTCAAAGACATTGCTGATTGTCCACCAAATAATCTGGGCCCATTTTGCCTGGATGGACATGTCATGTCCTTTGGTCTAAATGTGTCCCTGCTCAAAGAGGAAGTGACAGACTGTAGGAGTCAGTAGAAAAGATGCTTTTAGACAAAGTGAGCCCCAAAACAGGCTCAGAGAGAGAGTGGTTATTCAACTGATTATAACCTGGAATTCTGAAGCATGTGCCTGGGGTGTGGCTGGTGGTGCAGCAGGTGGGCTTGCAGTGGAGAGTGGCCCTGGTCAGCACCTGCCCTCTTACCCATCACAGACTCCAGGTAACCTGGCTGCAGTCTGTCTCTTGTCCAGGTTCCCAGGATCCCCTTTCACTTTATGGGGCTGCCCTTCTCCCAGAGCTCTGTGGTTGTCCAGCATGAAGGTCCCTGTGATGCCTCTGAGCACTTTGGCCTCACAGCAAATTTTCAGACATACCTACTGTCTCACTTCCTCTCCTCCACAACCTGTGTGCATCCAGGGATTTGCTATCTGAGCCCCAACCTCTCCTCATCCACACGAAGGTACATACACCTGGGTGCAGTCCCAAACCCAGACACTGTCTCTAAAGGTGGAGCTGAGAGGTCCCATATCTCTTCCTCATCTACCCCTTCAATCATGTGACTTTTGCAGTTCTAGCTGGAATTCTCTCTGTGATGGCATCAGGCTCCCAGGTGGCCCACCTGTGAGGTCAATGAGGCATCAGCATAGTGAACAGGTGACCCTGGCTGCTACCTCACACTGAGGGCCAGTGGAAAGCATTACAAAACAGCAACCATTGCCATGAAAACATTGGGGAAGGTGGAGAAGATAAGGCAGGAAGAACCGATGTCCTTCATGCAACTCACCAAAGAAAAGCACTGTGGGCCATGGGGCATCTCTGTGACTTGCAACAAGAGAGATGGAGGCCAAAGGAAGCAGCGACAACTCACATATTCCACTGCCAATGCTAAACAGAAAGGCATATGGCAGATGCTCAACTCCACCTATAACCTATAACTCCACCTATAAGCA
This sequence comes from Sciurus carolinensis, assembly GCF_902686445.1. Lineage (NCBI taxonomy): Eukaryota > Metazoa > Chordata > Mammalia > Rodentia > Sciuridae > Sciurus > Sciurus carolinensis. Next base: position 34,767 of record NW_025920309.1, on the reverse strand, counting down.
AGGACTTGACCTCACTAACTTGGCAGTGCTAATCCAGGCCATTTTCAGGGAGGTCCAGGTACTCCTGCCATCTGGGTTTACCAAAAGATTCCACACTGCTTTGCACCTGGAGGGAGGCATATATTTCTATTGAAATTTCACTACAACCTTTTCCTCCCTGCCAGGGTGGAAGTGCCTCAAGTCAGTGTCATTCTTCAAACCATCAGGGTCAGATATTTTTCTCCAGTTATGGTCCCCATCATTCTGTCCATTTCACCTATGAACTGGACAAACTCTCTCAGACCTGGGCAGAAACAAAATCTGTAGTAACATTCCCAGTCAAAGACAAAATATGTCCCAGGCCCCCACTGTCTTTCAAAGACTCAGAAGATCCAGAACCTACCAGAAGGGCACACTACACAAGAGACCTCAAACCTCACCCTGCCATGTGCATGAGTCCTTCCCTGAGTGTGGTCACTGTGTTACAACATCCATAGAGCATTGTGCAGTGGCCATGTTAGTAATGCCAGCTACCAGGAGTCTGAGGTTCCAGGATCCCATGTTGAGGCCTGCCTGGGCCACTTAGTGAGACCCTATTTTAAATTAATAAAAAAGACAGCAGAGAACCCCTGGGATTGGCACACAGTACCTCAAATCAACAAATGCATGTATGTTCTTAAACATCAATAGATGGATATACCAAGAGCCAGCATCAGGGCCTAGGATGATGCCAGACCTCCTGTTGGGGAGGTGAGTCCCCAGAAGCACAAACCTCACCCTGCCTCACACACCTGGCCCTGCCCCTGACACAGCTGTCACCTGAACTCTGCTAGTTGGTTCTAGATAGGTTTGCCCTGGTCCTTACCTAGGTGTTGGCCTCAACTTTTTAAGGCTAGGTTCAGCCCTGGATGAGGTCTGCAACTGACCTTTGGCCTTGAGTCTCCTCTTCTCTGTATATACAGGCTTCTCTGTGCTCCTGCAGTTAAAGCTAGGAATGTTCAAGTCTCTGAATGAGCCCACCACCCCATGGGGCTTCCTCTGGGACAATTATGTGGCAGACCATGCCTGTCATCTCATTTGAATACCCAGGAAGAACAACCTTGCAGGCCATAGAACAGGCCCAGGCCTCACCAACCACCTCCTATCTGCATCCCTGGAGGATGCTGGCTATGCCAGACAGATTGTGACCCCCTGACAGGCACACCTGGGTTCTGGTACCTGGTCTGCACCTCATTGTTTGGGTACCACTCACCAAGGGACATCAACTCCCTGAGTGTCCTCTGCCATTTGGAAACTGAGATGATCAATGCTCCCTTACAGACTTGAGGCAGATGTTCCATGACCCCAGGTGTGTAAAACATCCTGCAGTACTCAAGGCAGAACAAATGCTCTCAGCAATTAAAACTCTGTGCTCCTGGCTCCCCAGCAGGATGGATGTGGGAGCCCCTCCTTCCCTCACACCCTCAGGGGGGAGCTCACATGGATTCCCCTGTCCCTGCACAATTCCCTTCCTGCCCCACACCCCATGTACTGTTTACCCACCTTCTCTTCCTCTCCACCCAACCTCCACAGCTTGGCTCCCCCTGGAGAATTCAGAACACCCCAAAGGAGGCTGAGTCCCACTGCTAGGGTTTGTCTTAAGGAGGAGGCCAGTCCTGCATATCAGAGGGTATACAGCCCAGCCTCAGGGTTAATGTGCCAGCTCTCTGGCTATGCCCCTTTGGAGTTGGCACACAGACCTGGACTGGGAAGGGCTGAGGGATTGGAACTTTCAGAGAAAGCTCCAGGGTTGCTGGGAGAGTGCAACAGGGACTTGCAGGAAGTAATGCAGAGCTCTCCAGGAAGAGGCAAACAGTCAGAGCAGAGCCCTTTATGGATGACTACTGCCTATTGTGCAGCATGCAAGCAAATGTTCCCCAGAGACCAACTTAGGAATGCCAAAGTCTTCCACTACCACTTACCTGTACATAAATGCACACAAATCAATGGTCAAACTGCAGAACCACACATGTGCAGGGCCATGGATGCTTCAGCAGAGTCCATTACACAGCACCTGCTCCAGCTCCCAAGTTGTTCTCTGTAGCTGAACCGTGGTCCTGCACTGCATCTAGTTTCTCTGCTGCTTCATCTTCACTCTTCACCACTGGAGTGCTTCCTTCCTGGTCTGAAAAACAATTTCCACATTGTGTTGTACTGCACTTCATGGACCCCTCTTGCCTTATGCATAAACACCTCCACCTCCCCTTTCAAGTGCTTCCCAATTTCTAGACATGGTACAGTGGCAGAGCTTCATCTGATTGCTCTGTCTGTATCAGTGACCTCAGAATGGTAAGCTTGGGTCTGGGGCATGTGCTTCTTCAATTTCCAGCAATCTTTCCAAATTCTTCCAACTGACTTCTAGGACTTGTATGTTTGGAAATGTCCCTTTCAACTCCTCCTCACTGGCATTTGGTATTTTGATTTTAAGAAAGGTCTTTGCCCACCAGGAGGGTGCCATCTGACCTTCTGGCCCTGCTTCTATTTGTTGCAAAGGGCTGGTCCTCAGACCTCACAAGGTTGGATACCTGTGCCTTTTCTTTCAGTATTCAGTGAATTCTCTTTATCCTGAAGTCCCTGTGGATTGCTCTGCATGGAGGCAAGTGTGATATTCTAAAGCTCTGACTTCAGGTCCAGAGGAGGTGAGCAGAGCCAAAGCCCAGCTCTGACCAGAATTTGGGTTTCTCAAGAGGAATGCACCAGGGAGGCTACAGAAGAAGAGCAATGGGAGGGGAAAGAAGGTAAGAGGATCCTGGGGAGGACAGAAGCCCTGAACCCTATAGGGGAGCAGGAAATACAGTGGCTGGAGTAGACTCCACAGCTGGGATATTGACAGAGTGATTCTTGCAGCAAACCAACCCATTTCTGCTGCACATCCCTAGATGCCACATGTGGCTGGGAACTTGTGTACAGAAGCCAGTGCTGGCCATGAGCAGGACTGAGTTCTTGGACCTGTCAGTCGACTCTGAGCTTCAGAGGGAGGAACTGAGTAAAGATTCTCTGGGCTTCTAATCTCAAACCTAAAACCTGAGGATCACTGCACACAGTACTGCTATTACCTCTGCTCAGGACTCACCTGAGTCACATTCACTTACACCCAGTCTTGCTATCACCCCTGCTCAGGACTCACCTGAGTCACATCCACCATCAGCCAGTCTGGCTTTCATCCATAATCAGGACTCACCTGAATCACATTCACAGAAAAGCATGACACTGCTCGATTCTGATCCCTTCCTGGCCATGCCTAAACCAGGTCACATGAGGCATCTACAACACAGAAATTGGCAGCCACCACCTGCTGTGGGCTGGTGTATTCTTCATTGCATTAACTCCATTGAAGCAGTGATTGAGAAAAGGCTAATAATGCAGGAATGTGTACCTAGAATTTGCTTCCTGCACTCTAATCTAGCAGCCATTCCACCAGGAAGAGCCAATTGTAGCACAAAAAGGAGCCAAAGGCAACAAATATTTCTTTGATTTGTTTTATGTTATTTATAAATGACATTATCCACCAACATTCTTGGCAAAACTGTACTGACCTATAAGTCAGTGACTCCTCAGGGCAAGTCTCTGTGAATAGAGAACAGTGAACACTAACTGTGATCCTGACCTTGTCCCTGGTGTGTCCATGGACACCATCAGCTAACTACAGACTCAGGAGTGCAGCCAACAGGGAAGCAGGTGGTGATCAGCACTTGATCCTTGGAATCCACAATGGAGAGATGCTGTCTTAATTTAATTAGTGAAGCCAAGGTCACACATTATCTGCACCAGGGAAGTTAATAAGGAGTTCACAACTGCTCTCAGAGAGCCTGGTGATTGACATCCATTCACACCCAAGTAGGTTCAGGTGAGGAAACCTGGGGGCCTCTGAAGTTCCAGTAGGACTATGGGGCATGGAGCAGCACAGGGAGAGGCCCAGAACCTAAGAAAGGCCTCCATCCAGCCAAATCACAAATTTTCCCAACACATGTGCTTGGCCTGGGTATCTGTAGGTCTCCTCAGTTCTGCTCCTCCCACTGGGTAGAGAGCACAACATGGGATTGACCCCCAAACACTGGAACTAAACATGGGAAAGGAGAAAACACACTGAACACTCAGAAACTTCTGCAGGGAGAAGTTGACTACTATGGGAAAGAGTCCAGGAGGATGAGGAGGTAGGCCATAAGGACAGTGGCTCTCATCACCTTGAATCAGAGCCCTTGAAGGACCACAAGAGGGTCTACAGAAGAACAAAGAGACTTCTCTCAGCCTTTCCCAGGGAGGGTTCTGGGAAGAAGGCAGACTGTGCAGAGGGGATGTCAGTTGTAGGTGCAGGAAATCTCTACTTCAGGGCTTCTGAAATTCAGCACAGCCAGTTCTGGCAGAGCTAGGAAAGACACCCTGCCTGTCAGCAGACTCAGATCTATCCACTAAGTGAGAAGACAGCCTGAGGGGGGCATTGTCTCCATGAACCACAACAAGTTGGCCCATGAAGTGCACCACAGGTTTAGAAGAACTCCTGCCCCACTCAAAAAGAAAGCATGGCAGAAGTTCAAACAGGAGCCCAGAGTCAATCCCCCATCCAGCTCCACCAGGGACAGGCAAGACAGGAAAGGCTCACTGAACTACAAAGATCAAGGGTGCCCAAGGAACTAGAAGAAGACCCTAACAATATTTTCATAAAGAAGTAACACTAGAGGGAGGGTGTTACTCACCAGCAGGTGACTGAGGACAAACTGCAATGAAGAACAACTGGGTCTTGCATAGGACAGGGAGGATCTTGGGCTTTGCTAGGTGAGGGCACTCACCCACAGACCCAGAGGAGACTGAGAACTGGTGAATGAGTGGTGCAAATGCAGAGGACCCAGAAGATCCTGAGTACTGGTGGTCAAGGAGGTCACTAACCAGATGATGAAGAAAGGACTGAGAACAGAAGGTAGGAGGTGATAGGTAATAGTATTCAGGGAAAATGAGCAACTGTGTGCAATGGGTTCTCACCACAGGACTCAGAAGACCCTAAGCATGTAGGGGAATGTGAGTTAAGGGAGAAACCAGAGAAGGCCAAGCATCAGAGAAGGTTAGGCCATGTATGCTCACACACAGGAGCCGGATGATGCAGAGAAAAGACAGGGGAACTTGGCACGTGGTCCAGAGGAGAATGAGAACTGCTGGGTGACAGTGCTCACCCAGAGGTCCAGGAGAATACTGAGCACTAGTGGATGAGAGGACATAGAGGGGACAAGGTACTGGAGGGTAAGGGGCACTCCATAACATTATTCAGGAAAAAATGTGCACCTGTGTGAGAGGGGCACTCACCACAGGACTCAGATGACACTGAACAATGTTGTGTGAAAGGAGATTAGGCACAGATCCAAGAACATTAAGCATTCTCAGGTGAAAGGTGCTCATCCACATGACCCAGTGGTCTCAGCAATAATTGCTTTAGAGAAGATAGCACAAGATGGATAAAAGAGTGAGCAGTATTAGGTTAGGGTGCTCATCCAACTGATCCAGAGAAGAATGATCAAGGAATGTTTAGGGAACTCAGAAAAAAGTAACAAAGACTGAGCACTATTAAGTGAGGGACACTCAGCCTCAGAACCAAAATAAGACTAAGTAAAGATAGTTTAGGTGAATTAAGCAGCTTAAACAAAGAATACTTAGCCACATCAGGACAGGGCCAATCAACTGAAGGACCCAGTGTAATTGAAGCACAGTGGATGAGGGACACTACCCACAGAACCCAGATCACTCTCAGCAATGATGGGTGAGTGGGGACTTAGGACAGAACCCAGAGAAGACTGAGCAAAGTTAGGTGAGGTGTTGTTTACCACAAGAGTCAGAGGGATATATTTCTTGTTCAATTTAATCTTTTATAGATGTCCCACCTCTGGGATAATGGGACAATGGTTGTTGGGACTAATGACATGTTTACTAACTCAGGCTGACTCCTTACTCCTTGGCGAGTGAGCAAGATCAAGGCCTCAAAGGGGGTATCAAAGGTTAATGACAATAAATCTGACCACTGTCAGGGATTGGTTAACAATAGTCCTGCAAATGTGATCAGTTCATGCTTGCCATGTAGTCCTTTGGGACTCTAACCTGCAGGAACCCCTCCTCCCCCCGGTGCCTTGCTGACCTTTAAGCTGATTGATTCCCGCCTAGTCTTCACCCTACATAAAAGATGTGTGATTTCCTCAATAAATGAGTTCCTGCTGTGACTGGTCTCCCTGATGCATCTGATTGTCCTCTGCCTGGAGGAATGTGGGCGGGCAGTCAGTAGGTCCTACCTATCCTGGTCTGACCTTCTTGGGGAGTGTCCCCTTCCCTTGCTGCTGGTTGAGAAGAGCAAGGGGACTTAAGACCCTGAAAAATGGTGAACTTGAGGCCTATCCTTGGTTGAGGGACAACTGGGTTTGAGATGGCTGGAGAATTCATTCTTGGCAGGCTAGGTCCACAGGATAGGTGGAGTGAGGTGCCTGGTTGTATAAGAGCCCAATGTTGCTTGGAAGGAGATGCTGTAAGTGCCTAGGGTTAGAGGGACCCCAGCTTAGCCCCGGGGGATCATCTGGTGGGGAAACTGTGCACCCTTTTCTCCCTGAGAGGAGGAAGAGGAGAAGCAGGTGATGAAGTGAATTGGTGAGAAGACAGGGGACCACCGGGAAGGCTGGGCATCCTACACAGTTCCTTCCCTGGCCTGCTGTTCTGAGTGGTGCCTCTGGAGGCCCCACTGGGGGATTAAGGCTGGTGATGTCTGGTTCTTCAGGTCTCTAAAGAGAGAGACAGCTATGTGTTTTGCTGGGTGGTAGCCACACTAGAATAATGAATGGATGGTACCTGAGGGTACACAAGCTCACCCTAGCATCACTGCATCTGCACATGTGAGCGAGGGAGGCTTAATACTGATTCTAAAGATGCCTCTCATTCAGGAGAAGCCCAGGTATTTTCCTCCTGATGCCGGAGTGTTTGGATCCAGTATTTACTGGAGACCTGGAAGTTGAGATTCTGGTGGAGTTTGGAAGGCCCAGTCTGGTCAAAGGGAAGCTTGTGATGCATGTGCCACATGTAATGCTGCTACAATCACCTGCATAATTCCTGTGACAATCCAGGTGCTTCTGTCCCCACATGGGTGACTACTTTCCCCAACCACTGGAATGCTTGGTGATCCTTGATGGTTTCTGGTCAACTTCATCCAAGCTCCCTTGAGTGCTGTCCATTCAACACTGGTGTACACCCAGGATTCTGCTCACCTGAAGTGGTGCCACAAGGCCCAGGTTCTCTGATGGTGCTCTATGCTTGAGCCCTGGAATGTGGGCCAAGAGGAGCAGTGGCTGTAACTCCCAGAGACTCCTACCTCACCTGGCTTGGCTACACATCTACAAACAGTACAACCTAACTTCACTGCTCCTGGAGGCTGTAGGGGTCTTCTCTAGACTGGTGAGCAATATTTGCACCCTGGACATCAACCATGACCATGCTCACTCTGTCTAGTGTCCTGGAAAGCCCAATTGGGTGTCCAATCTCTCCTGGAATTCTTTTGGTTGGAAGGGTGGAAGTTTCACACCAAGATCACAAAGTATGTCAGCCACCAGGGGAAGCTGACTCCAGTCTTCTAGCTCTGTACTCTGGAGCATGTCTTGGCCTGAGCTCTGCCACTGTCACCTGAGGCAGGTGCCCACATGGTAAGAACCAGTACCCTAGGTGGCAGTGAGTTTCTCAGCACTGTCACATAGACCTGTGCTGAGTTCTTTCTACACAACAGCTGACTCTGGAATAAGTCAAGCTCCTGTGAATACCAGGACGGGTGTAAGCAAGGACTTCATGAAAAGTGCTTGCTGTTGTGGGCGACCTGAAAGAAACAAGACAGACAGCTGTTCATTGAGGCCTGTGGGATGTGCTCCTGTCATCTGAGCACACTCAGGACTCCTGACAACCTGTCTGATGCTTCCTCTTCATTTTCACACCCAAGAAGATGTGCAGCAAGTGTGATCATGGCCAGATTCCAGAGTGTGACCAATACCAGGACCAGAGTGTAACCAAGGTCAAGGTCCAGTATATGACAAGGGCCAGGGCCCAGAGTGTGACCAAGGTCAGAACCCAGAATATGACAAGGATCAGTATATAGAGTGTGACCAGGGCTAGTGGCCAGAGTGTAGCCATTGTCAGTGTATAGAGTATTACAACAGCCAGGGATATGTGTGTGAACATGGTCAGGTTGTTGAGTGTGACCCAAGCCAGAAACAAAAGGGTGACCAGGCTTAGGCCCCAGAGTATAACCAGGGACCAGGTCCAGTGTTTGGCAAGGTCAGGGCCCAGAAAGTAATGAAGGTCAGGGCCTATTGTGTAAACTGGATCCAAGTGCACATTGTAACCAAGACCAGGGCATAGAGGGTGAGCAGGATCAGGGAACAGAGTGTGACCAGGCCCATGGTCCAGAGGGTGACTTAGATCAGGACCCAGAATATGTCCTGCATCTAAACTCAGAATATGACAAGAATCAGGGTCCAGAATGTGACCGAGGTCATGATTGATCCTGTTACCCTGATATGGCATAGAGTGTGACCAGGATTAAGGCCCAGTGTGTGAGTAGCGAAGTACCCTGTTGTAACCAGGTCAGGTCAGAGTTGTCACCAGGTCAGTGTCCTGTGCTTGACCAGGTCATAACCAAGTCATGACCAGGTCAGGGCTTAAATGTGATGAGGTGAGGGTACAAAATGTGAACAGCTTCAATGCCCAGAGTGTGACCAGGATCAAGTCCCAGTATAAGTACAGGGTAAGAACCTAGAGTGTGACAAAGTGTAGGGCCTTGAGTGTGATGATGGTCAGGATAAAGTATGTGACCCATATCAGCACTCAGATTGTTAACAGAATGAGGGCCAGTTGTGACTAGGTTAGGGCCCATTGTGTGATGAGGTCACTGACCAAGTTGTGACCAGACAGAGTCTTGTGCTAGACCAGGCATGACCCAGTTGTGACCAGGAAAGGGACCAACTGTGACCATCACTAGAGCTTCTTCCTGCTAACCTCCTTTCCCCACCTTCATCTCTGAGTAGCTTGTGGCCTTGAGAACAGTCTGAATCCCACATTTCCCATGCTATGTGTGGAGTGGACAAAATATCTGTCTGCCCCTCTGAGACTCTGTGGAAGACAGCAGACCTGCACTTTCCATGTTGCAGGGTCAGGACTGGGCCAGAGAAGTCACAATATTTGCTGAGCAGTTATGGCCTATCTCAGTGCACAGAGTGGAAACGAGCATCTTCCTGGGCCCAACCTGCTGCAGGTGGTCCTGGTGCCAGGTGCACATTTCACCCCACATCACACATCCCCTCCTTCAGGAAGGCAGGCACTCACCTTCTCAGACATTTTGGCAATAAGCACACCAGCCTGGAAAGAGGTGGCAGGAGAAATTGATTACGTGAAGCCAAGCACTATTTACACCTCAGCCCTGGGCTGAGGGAGATGTGACTAGGTTCAGGGACCTAGGACTCCTGCTCCATAACCATCCACCATAGGCATGCACTCCACTATTTGAAAGCACCAACCTACCAAGCCCTTCAAATGGTCCTGGCCACCCACCTGCATGCCCATCTGGCAGACAGTCTTCTGATGGTTCTGAGAGTCTACCAGTCACCATAACAGCAACCTTCCCTCTCCAGGGCAGAAAACCAAAGTCCTGAGCAAGTCCTGCCCTGGACCCTTGCTCCTTCCCTGGGCAGCAGATGCATGTTATTCTGGAGACATGTCCACCTATGTTAGTTAGATGCTCAGGATTGCAGCCATGGTCCTCAGATGCCCTGGGCACACAAGGCAGGGCACCCACAGGCTCAACTAGACTTGCAGCTGGAACAGAGACAGCAAACAGAGCAGTTGCCTCAGTTGCAGTATGGGTATTTAAGTGGGTGGGTTTGTAGTGCAGATGTCTGACCTGCCTGAGGCCCGTTGACTTTCACAGGGCCTACAGTTCTGTTGGATGGGGCCGGGATCCAAGTTCACTCCTGGCTACCACAGTTATGGTCATAAGGTGTGGTCAGATGATGAACACTTCTGATGTTCATCTGGATTCCACAGACTGTGAGGATATCTGAGCCATGAACTCAGGACCAAGGTTTCAGAATCTTGGGGGATACCACTCAGTTGACCACTACTGGCCAGAACCTGTTCATTTCTGGAGCACAGAGGAAAAAGGTGTTCCTGAACATGGAGGCTGTCAGTGAAACCCCCCTGCTCTCCAGGAACTGTTGCCCCATTTGGGGGCTCTCAGAATGAATTGCACAGCATTGCTCTTCCTCTGTGTGACCTTGGGTGGTTCTACACTACTGGATTCTGCCCAGATTCTCAAGGCTGGTTGGAACCTGAGCTGCATTCTACTTGATGCCAGTGGGCTGGGAGGTATGCCTGCCTGGACTGCTGAAGTGCTTTTACTCCTTGCTTTGAGGGTCCCCTCTCAACCTCACAATGAGTAGCCAGGAGTCTTGGCCCTGGTTACATCACCAAATGTTCCATAGATCCAAACCCTGCTCTAAGCCATGCAGCTGGCAGAGTTGGGTGGTCTGGTGGAACCCAACTACTCAGCTCTCACAACATAGCTGACAGGGCTATGTTTTATGGCCAGTTGGGGGCAGAAGATGAGTCCAGAAACACATGGCCTCCATAACTAGAGGGAAAAGAGGAGTGAGGCACAGCCTTTCCTGGGATGCTGAGACAAGAGACCCTAGAAGGGTTTCACTTTCCACAAGCAATGTGTGACCTGACCAGATTCTGGATCTTTCAATCAAATCAATATTTCAGGTGCAGAGTGTGGAAAATTTGTCTTTCTTCCCAACTACCAGGATTCCCCATAGGAGTAATGGCCCCATTTCATGAGAAAGTAAACAGAGGACATGGGAAACATGACCAGCCCAGCTACTCCCTGAGTTAGGACTGCCCTCCACTAAGGGGACTTAATCCTCCAGTCTCTGAACAGACTTCCTTGGTGTTGTGGACTCGTGCCTCATTTTTGTGGGGATAATCACCACACTTTTGGAACCCAGTTGCAATAGGAACACTGGTGACCTCAGAACCCAACCCAGACTGACAAGTATTTATGAACCAGTCAAGACTTCTGGAAGCAGCATGGGAGTGACCCATCTAATGGAACCTTGACAATGGCCAGCAGCTAATCTCAGTGATGATGGGATGGTCAGACCTGCTCCCAGCACTACCCTATCTTTCTGAGTCCTTCCAGTATCCCAGAGGAGGGCTAACCCACTGCCATCTCAGAAAGTGAGCAGCAGCCAACTTTTCATGTTTGTGGACCAAGGTAAAGGCCGGGGTCTGCCAGGAGGACCAGCACATTCCTCTATGGGAGTCAGTAGAAGAGATGGACTCATCAGAGTTATCAGTCCACAAGTTCTGCTTGTTGTCTATATTGTGACTTAGCTTCACCCCAGGTCTCCTGCACAGTACAGCAGCAGCTCACAGTTGTGAAAACAGAAAACTGGCCCAGAGTCTTCCTGGTTATGATCCTGGGTACCTGCAGTACATCACCTGGCAACACAAGGGGACATTGGAAATGGGTGGAAGGTAAGGTTTTAGATAAGGGGAGGTGATTCATGGGGCCCAGGGACCCTGTTGTCATTCCAGATTCTTAGCAGATGGAAGGAAGTGGTCAGTGGTCAGAGACAGACCAGTTAGCCACTGACCATACCACAAGATGGTCCTTACCACACCTGTGTCCTCAGGTTCCTGAGGACAGGAAGTTTACACCAGTCATATGTGGCCAGGCCTCATTTTTCCCTACATTGACTTGGTCCCACACTTTCTCCTATGCATAATCACACTTCCACACTGTGTTTCTGGGTCTGCTCAGAGAAACTCTGGTGTGGCAGGAACCCTCCTGCTTTTGTCTCTGTGTCCCACCCCTATTTGCGCTGCAGAACCATGCCCTAAGCCACACTGGCACAGAGTCTCCCAATGCCCCATTTAGGGCACAGGGTTAACCCCTTGTTCTGCATGCTTCAGGTCCTTGTTCTTTGGTCATGATGTGGAGATGGATTTCCAGATCCAGGGTTCCTGTTTCTATCCAGCTCTGCCACTTATTTGCTTTGTGACCTCAGGTTGGTTATTGAACTTCCCTGGACCTCAATGGCCTTATGTGTAAATATGGCCAGCATTGAGTGCCCTGACTTTGATATGCTACCTTCTGCCCTGTGCACTGGTAATAGAGGCTGCAGCCTCAGAATCCACACATTACAAACTTGGTCACTGAGCGTATGGTGTGGTCCTCACCCCTGTGAACTTCCCAGTGTCACATGAGCAGGCTCCTGCTGTCCTTGAGCATGGCATGAGCACAGAAATGGGCAGATTTCCCAGGACTGCCACAGTGAGGGCAGGGAGTTTCCAACCTGTTCTCTGCTGGCACAGGTAGGCAGGCTTCTGCTGGGTACCACTCCCACCAGTCCACTGCCATTAGGACAGCAGAATTCTGTGGAGGAGTCTTTGTTTATATGTCAGGCTCAGAGCTTCTTTGTCTGCCCTGAGCTGTCCTGTGCACATAGGGTTCATGTCATTACCATTACTGCCCATGGCAACCAGAGGACATGGTGGCACCAACACTGGGTGCTGAGGGCCTGACTCTCAAGGCTCAGACTCCTGAAATTGAGGAACATAACACACAGCACACACCACATGTGCACACACACCCTTACACATCACACAACAAACACACCTCAGCACAGCAGAACTGCAGGCACACAACCTTCTTAAATATCACTGAACCCATGCAACATAGCACAGCACTGACCATGTGCTGTGCTTACACATCACACAACAACCACAACATGAAACAGCACATACCACATGCACACACAGTGTCATATGCATCACAGAACACAAACAATGCAACACACAGCACACACCATATGCACATATACATTCTTCACTTTCAAAAACACACAGGAAGCAACACAGCACACACCACATGTAAACAACCTCCTTTTACATCACATAACATAAAAAAAGCAACACAGCACAAAGCATCTGTACACAAAACTTCTTGCATATCATGCAGCACACATCTCAAAACACACAGCACTACCTTCATGCACACACACTTCCTTACACATCACAAAATGTATTCACACACACACAACACTGTAATCTCAACCTGCATACATACCTCCTTACACTTCACACACAAGCACTCAACACACTAAAACCCTCACACAGAAACACACCTTATAAACAAATGACACATAACATGCACAGCACCCATGTGTCTGCACACACAGAAAACACACCACATGCACACCCATTTGCACACTTCATAAACATGATGTTCACACACTTCACTACACACCCAAAATGTTTTTTGGCTTTACTAAAGATATTCTTGTCTAATTACATGGTCAGTGTTGAAAAAGTTGTGTGCCATGTGTCCTGTGTCCTTGACTGTAAACCGGGTTCCTTTGGTGTGGGGAAGCCCTGAGGGGTCTTGGGCCCTGGATGAGGGACTTGACTTCCCTGGGTCTGGCCTCCTGCCCTGATGAGACCCTCCATGACAGTGGCCTCAAATTATACACTGAGGGCCCAGGGTTCACCCAGGTAATGCCACTCAGCCCAGGCCACAACTGTGTGCCCACAGTTCAGAAGTCACACACATGGCTCAGTGTCCATGTGCCCAAGAGCTGTGCACTCCCTCCAACCTTCATTAACGTGGCCTGACAATCTTCTGACAAGTTCAGGGAATTTCTGTCCAGTGACTGAGGCCCGAGTCCTTCCAGTTTTCACTTGGGCTGGAATACAGCTGTGGCCTCCCACAAGACAGCAGTCTCCAAATTAAATGCCCTCCCCCGTGAGGTTGGTGGCAGATTCACTGTCTTCTTAGGAAGACCAAACTACATTTCAATTTGGTGTCCCATTTTATGTTGTTTTCCTCTTTTTCCTGATGCAGACACACAGAGCCCAGTCAGTGGGAACCCCAGGTGCAGGCTCCTGTACTGGGTCCATGACAGAATATGGCCAGGTTGGTGGGAAGAGAACCCTCTGCTGGATTCACTGGATACAGCACTCAGGGCCTAACCCAGGGTTGTTGGCCCGGGAAGAGGAACAGGTGAAGATGATCCCTGCAGTTACAAAGGTCAGTCTTGTGTTCAGAAATTCTGATACTCAGAGACAGGGTTGATTCCATAACCCCTCCTGATAAGATGAAGATATGACTCTGGTCTCAAAGTCCGAACCTAGTCATTCTCTGTGGGCACAGGGACCACACTCCTCAGTGTTCCTTGCATTTGATTCTCATCTTGAGTCCATTTGGAGCCTCTTTTTCCATTCCACAGAGGATAATTTTTAAATTTTTTTTTCTGAAAGGGCCATTAGGCATTTGTTTGTGAGTGTGGCACCGTCTGCAAGAAGAGAAGAGGGAGGCAGAGTAACTGGATTAGTTTACAAAAATTGCAGACTGATTACAAGAAGCCTGGAGAAAGAATGTTCAAGACTTTGAATATGGGTACATTCAAGGAGCTACCAATCCACTAGAGATCATCAACACCAGGTTTTGAAGGGAAACCACTTGCTGCCACACCCAGCACACCAAGACCAATGGATTGGAGCCATCAGACTGACCCACCATGCCCGCTCCTCATCTTCATAATCTACAAGTTTTCTTTCATGGAGTTTTCACACCCCAAAGGGCTCCTCACACCAGGCACAGACCGTGCTCTGTGTGTCTTTCTTTTCTGAATAAATCTCTGCCCAAGACTCTGTTGACAGGTCCTGAAATCCCTCTCTGCAGCATGTCAAGGAGATGCAAGACTGGGTTGAAGCTCTTTCTAACTTCTGTGGACCTCCTGGAACCCAATCTGTTGATGACAGGATTTTATTTCAGAAGCACATAACCTGCTGCTGGGGGATGATTACAGTGTGGTGACCCTGACCCTGGAGCCACATACACCCCTGGTGTTCCTCCTGAGACATGTGCCAGGCTAGGAAGAAAACTGCTCTGTAGCACCTCACTTTCCCAAGATCTGCTAGAGTTGAGAGCTCAGCTCCCTCACCATACCTGCCCCTGCCAGGAACCACAGCTGCCCAGAACCCATCTGAACTGACTGTAGGGAACTTCAGAGCAACTTCAACCCAAATGTCTATGGCTAGTCCCATTTTTCCTTTTGTGCTTATGTATTTGGATAGTTTGACTGGTACACACACTTTTTGGTTTTGCAAAATTAAGATACATTTATTTCATCTGAAGGGAAGTTCTTGACTCTCATGACCTCTGCTCCCTCAGTGTAAGCTCTGGTTATCCAAGCTACTTAGGGAACTATCTCCCAATCCACAAGTTAACACACCTGCACCCTTGAATGGAAATATGCTTTCCTAAATAAGCTGCCTCTCCATAAGCAGAGAAAGAAAGGAAGAAAGTACACATCAGAGTGGGCACCAAAGCCTTCAATGAAGACTTCACAGAGGATCCTAACATTGAGACTTGTGACCAAGTGGCCTCAGCTTCATTCAACTGGTCACAGCATGACTGAGATTTGACTGTACCTTCACATATTTGGCACATATGTTAACATGTTGCTGTATCTCATGGGTTGTACACATAAGAGGATCTCTGACAAATGGGTTAATTTAGAATTGTTAGAGAAAATGGAAGTGTCCTCAAAATGGTAACACATGTTCTTTTTGTTTTTGTTGGCTTTAGGTTGAACTGCCTACCAGTCTGGAGCCTGCATGAGTCAGCACCCTGAGCATCCCCTGCAGTCAGGAGGGATGCCTGGCTCCCCTGCTGGTATTCCTACCCTGATCCAGGTATGGTGACTAAGCCAGGCATCTAGCAGGTCTTCTAGGGACAAAGGGCCTCATCATGGGACTGCCTACAGCTAAGTGTTGTCACTTCCCCAGGAAACCCAAGGGTGGGCATAGGTCACCATCTGCCTGTGGTACTGTCTGAGGGACCTAAGTAATCCTACCAGCCTTGGTCCCTGCCTGGCAGCACTGGGCCTACACTGTTACCCCTGCTGTGGCATCAAGAAGTTCAAATTCCTACCCAAATTCTCCCACATTCTTGGATTCCCCTTCCCAAAGACACACAGTTTGCTTTGTCACACTCATCTGGTGGGTCCAGGCCACCTTCCATTCAGTCACCTAAGGAGGAATATTGGTAGACTTGAGCTGAAAGAAACTTTATTCTCTTGGATTCCACTGTCTGTCACACCTGGACCTGTGCACAACCAGGTACCAGTGCTGCCTAGTCCACACCAGTCCCATTCTGTAGGGCAGGAGGTGGCCTGCCTTGCTTTTGAGCTAAACATTGTTTCACACTTGCCTGATAGGCCTCCCAGCACATAGAATTTGGGCTAGCATGGGAGTGCTTTCTGCATAAATTTGTTGTGACTCTGTGCATATGGTATGTGCACATGTCGAGTGGGTATGTGTGTGTGTGTGTGTGTGTGGTGCATAAGAATTGTGTGTGCATATGGAGAATGCATTAGGAGTGAGTGTGATTGTGGAGAGTTTGTGAGGAGTGAGTGTCCATACAGAGTGTGCTTGAGGATTGAGTGTTCATATGGATAGTGCATATGGAATGAGTGTTTATGTGGAGTGTGCAAGAAGAGTGAATGTATATGAAAGCACATGAGGATTTGAGTGTCCATGTGGAGTGTGCATAAGGAGTATCTATGTGCAGAGCACATGTGGTGTGAGTGTGCATGTGGAATGTGTATGAGTAGTGTGCACATGAATTGTATATTAGGAGTGAGTGTCCATGTGGAGTTTGCAGGATGAGTGATTATGCATGTGGAATGTGAAAGAGAAGTGAGTGCTAATGTGGAGTGTGCATGTAAAGTGCCTATTCATTTGGAGTGTGCATAAGGAGAGAGTGTCCATGTGGAATGTGCATGAGGATTGAGTGTTCATATGGAGTGTAAATGAGGAGTGAGTGTGCATGTAGACTGCAAATATAGACTGAGAGTCCATGTGGAGTGTGTATGAGGAGTGAGTGTCCATGTGGAGTTCAAGTATGGATTGAGAATCCATGTGGGATGTGCATGAGGAGTGAGTGCTCATATTGAGTGTGCATAAGGATTGAGTGTGCATTTGACGCGTGCATGAGGAGTAAGTGTTCATGTGGAGTATGCATGAGGAGTGTCCATGTGGAGAGTGCATGAGGATTGATTGTTCATGTGGAGTGTGGATGAGCAGTGAGTATACATGTGGTGGGTGAATGAGCAGTGAGTGTGCATGAGGACAGAGTGTCTATGTGGATTAGGCATGAGAAGTGAATGTGTATGTGAAGTGTGCATCAGGTGAGAATGTGTATACAAAGTGTGCAAGAGGAGAGTGTGTGAGTAGGATTTTTTTAGAGTGTGCATGTACAGTGTACATGAAGAGTTAGTCTGTGTGGATGCTCATGAGCAGTGAGCAAACATGTTGGTGTCCATGTTGGCATAAATGGTCCTGAGGGTCTGCTGTCAGGTCATGCAGTGTGCATCCCTGTCCACCGTCCATTCTGGTTTGTCCCAGAACTGCTCTTTTGGGCTTTGTGGTCTCTGAGCCTCATGCACCATCAGTCCTTAACTGCCTCCCCTCCCATTCTGTCCCTGAAGACCAGGCCTGCAGAGGAAGGAAAGACAGGAGTCCAACCAGTTTTTGGACAAAGGCCCAGGGTGGGTGGGGACAGGAAGTTGAGGCTAGCAGACTCTGAAAATAATCTGAATTGGCAGGCCAGGCAGGGTTGGTGGGGAACACTGATCCCAGTCCTTCCAGATCAGAGGCCCTGGCAGCACCCTCCCTACCTTTCCACAAGATCCACTGGCCCAGGATGCAGGAAATGGTTTCCTAGGAAAAGGTGAGTAAATCATAGTGGGAACAGGGAAGAGGTTTCCGGAAATAATATCAAGCTCATTCCAGGTCAGCAGGGAACCTGGGCCCACCCCAGTCCCTCTAGGCTGCCCCTTCCTTCCTTTTCCTTCCCTTCCACAGTGAATCACAGCTGCAGGATCTCACAGTATCCAGGAGGATGTGGGTGGTTTCTGGGGAGAAGCCCACAAACATGGGAAAATTCCCATGGCAGGGCTCCAAGCTCAGTTGAAGGAGGGCACAGGGAAAGAGAATGCAGGTCTGTGGGAATGGGGTGCATGAGGTCCAGGTAGGTGCAGAGGACTGTGAAAGAGTATGGAATTTGGGGACCTGGGACACAGGGTGTAGACAGGAGGAGGTGTCTGAAGCAGTGTGGGAGGTGGTTACCTTGTTCACAGGGTACACAGAGGAGGATCTGAATGATCTGGGAAGTGGGGTTCTGGGATAAATTGTCCAGGCAGGATAGGACTTTGAGAATCTGAGAGGTGGTGACCTGGGGCACAGTGTCCAGGGAGGAAGAGGAGTCTGAAGAAGTCTGGGAGGTGAGGACCTGGTGTACATGGTCCAGGCAGGTGTGCAGGGGTGTGAAGGAGTCTGGACAGTGGAGAGGCAGCTAGTCCCCTTCCAAGCCCTATTTAATGCTAGCAGCAAACAGCTGTGCTGGGAAATAGAGTTAAAGCAAAATCTCCTGCAAGCCCAGAAACACCTTCCATAAACAAAGGGAAAGAGGACAGTTTTAGCCTTGAATATGCATTAAACCAGGACAAGACAGCCTCAGAGTCATCTGCTATGAGACCACCTGGGAGTCTGACTTCCTGTTCTGTGCCCACCACTCCACACAGCACACACAATCTGTTGAGGTTCCAGCATGAACACCTGCAGCAGTAGATCTGCAAGACCTCTCTGTCTTGCCCCTTGATTCCCCTGGGGATTATGGTCATTAAGTGTATAGATAGGGCTTAGCCTATTACAGGATAAAGTCATGAGAGTCAGCTTTCTGTTGCTGTGACAAAATAACTGAGCTGAACAGCTCACCAGGTGGAAAGGTTTCAGTGGTTTCACTTCATGGTTAACTGACCCTGCTGCTCTTGCCTGCATCAACATATCACATCATGGTGGGAGTGTGTGGTAGAGGAGGCCTGAGGTCCTCATGCCAGTTGGGATGCAAAGAGACAGTCAAGGTCAGTTCCACAAGCCCTGGCCTCCTTCCCCCATTTCCTGCTTTCTAAGATTTCCACCTCTCCCAACAGCGACACCAACTGGGGACCAACTTCCATACATGTGCCTCAGGGTGGACACTCTTCTGCAGTTCAGCAGGGCACAGGTGGCCACCTGAAGCAGGGTGTGCAACTACAGAGGCTAAGTTGTGATCAATGAAGAGACAATGGGTAAAGAAGTCTCCAGACATCTTTCCCTGTATTTTTGCTGCTCCCACTATTCTGTCCCACACACATACCATTTTACAACCTAGATCATTAGCTCATGAACTTTCTTGTCAGTCATTGATCAGTTTGTTATTAGCCTGCAAAAGTCTACTACTTGAGAATACCTCCCCAGATATTCTCTCTCTCTGTCTGTTTCTCTTTCTCTGTCTCTGTCTCTGTCTCCCTAACCCCACAGGGTATACATATTGCTTGTCTGCTGAATAAAATTTCTTGTGTAATTTCCTGCATCTGGAGTGGTTTTCTGGATACTTTCAGTCTAAGGGTGTGCTGTCAGGTACTGGTCTCTGACTGGATCACATGATCAGATACCCATAGGCCCAGAGAGATTTTATAGTACAACCCAGCTGATAGGCCTTGGGTAGGGTCACCCCATCTGAACCCATCCCTTGCCCTCTTACAGTCTGAATATGTAATGCCCTAAATTTATGTTGATGCCTCAACCCCAATGTGATGTTATCTGGATGACCTTTAGGAGGTCCTAGGTCAGGAGCATAAACCCTTCCTGAGTGCCTCATATTCAGGCTCAGTGAGTTTCCTGTCCTGACCACAGCTGAGGCACAGTGAAATGACAAGACTTTCAATCTGTTGTGCGTTGGTCTTAAGCTCCATCATCCAGAACCCTAGGCATAAATTTTTGAGATTTCTGAGCTGCCTGGTTAATGTTTTTTTTTGGGAAGTCTGAATGGTGAACTGGGTGTGGTCTGGCTATACAAACACATAAAATGTGAAGATGGCTTTGAAACTGAGTGAATGGAACAAAAAAAAAAAGAGGTCTGAAGTGCATGCTGGAGAAAGTCCACAATGCCACACAGAGACCCTTCCTAAGAAAAGTCGGATGCAATTTCACAGGAACTCTCTAGGCTGCAACAAGGGGATCACCAGTTCAAGGGCAGCCTCAGCAACTTATCCAGGCCCTGTCTCAAAATGAAAAATAAAGAGGGCTTAGTGGTAGAACTCCCTGGATTTAGGCTCCAGTGCCAAGAGAAATGGAGACCAGGGAGGAAAAAAAGAGTCAAAGATATGTATTAAAGCATCTCAAGTTGGACAACTCAGGGCACGACAGGTACTGGAACCTAACACCAGTTGTGTAGCAGAGAAGAAAGATTGAATGCATCCCTCAGTACTGCCCAGATGAGGAAATCTGTAGCCCAGGATCAGATAGAGTCTATGGGTGTAAAGTCACTTGCATGGTGTGGACATGATGTGTCCATCAAGCTCATCTGTGGGATGGTGTAGCACCTTCAGACATGAAGTGATGAGGTCACAAGAACTCAAAACTAATCAGGGTACTAATCCACTCTATAGATTAATAAGTGAATAGACTGCTAGGTGGTCATTGTAGGCAGGGTGTGACTAGAGAAAGTAGGTCTCAGGAGTCAAGACCTTGGGGACTAAATTTTCTCCCCTTGGTCAATCACTCCCCCTATCCCAAAATCCTGGCTGCTCTGAGTTGAGCAGGTTTCCTGAGCCATGTGCTTCTGTGACAATGCTCTCAACTTGGGCCCAGAACAATGGTGTCTGCCAACTATGGACTGAATATCTGAAATCCTGAGACAAATAAACCTGTCTTCCTCTACGTTGTTCTGAGGCATTTTAGTCACAATAGCCAGAAACTGACTAGCAAAATGATGAGGACACCTCAGAAATGAGGAGGATTCTAGATGTCTGACCAAACAGGAGTTTTCCATAAGCAGGTCAGGGTTAATAGACATCATCTGGCACTCCTGGAGGAGAATAGTCTCCATCAAATTACCAGACTCAACAGACATTGAAGGTGGGCTTCTTCCAACACACTTACCTGAAGCTGTGCTGAAAGCTGACTCTATAGGAAGCCCAGAACTGGGCATAGGAGAAGATTCTGCAGTCTGACTACAGTGGGTCCATCAGAGAACCCTGGTAACCCTCAGGGTGACTCTGTCCAGACACAGGAAGGAAAGACTTGCAGAAAGCCTCAGCCTGCTGTAGGCCACATGTGGGTATGGGACCAGTCTGTTAGACTGGAGACTAGAGTGTGGAATTGAACTAGACACAGGAGGATAGGTCATCCTTGCCTCAGTACAGTCAGGAAATGAAACAATTGCTCTGTCCCAGGTGTACATGACCTGGGTGTAAAGAGAGATTTATTGACTGAAGACATGTGTGAATAGGTTGCAGAGGGTGGGCTTGGCACTGGTGAGTGCTTGTCATAAACCACAAGAAGAGAGTTAGCGGATAGAATTTTACCAACAAGCCAGCATACCTAAAAAATTTGGAAAGTTCTGTGTCTACTGACAAGAGGGATGAGAGCAAGCTTTGGAGATGAAAAAGAGTATGGCCACACTTTCCTTAAGGACATGAGAATAGATGTGCCCAGGGATAACACAAGAGTGGCCCAAAGGTCCTGGAGAGATATGTACTGTCCCTTCCACCACAGACCTGGAGAAAAGTGAGCCCAGGCAGGGGCTGCTGTCAGGTCTTCTCAGCAGGTGGCTCAACCCACTCTCATTCCTTACCTCTGTGTACCTGCCAACCCCTCCTGGACTCCCAGTTGTGAGAGCCAGGTAGAGAACTCTCATGGGCAAATCCACTGCAGGGCACCATGAACTAAACCTCTGGGGAAGAGTCAGCCCCAACTCCCCAAACCAGTGCTAACACTGGCATCCAATTCCAACCTGTGGTGGGACTGCTCATGACTAAGGTTCAGAGTCACTGCAGAGTACTCACAGGGCAGAGCCTAGGCACAGAACAACACAGCCAGGACTGCCACCTCTTTCACCCCTGAACAAGACACTGACACCAACCCAGGATGGATAGGGGGCCAACCCTGAAGTCTTAAAGGCAGAACATCAAACCAAAATATTGGGCATTACTTTTTTGTTGTTGTTGTTGATGTTACTGGGGATTGTACCCAAAGGAACTTTGCCACCAAACTGCATCCACAGTCCTTTGTATGATTTTGTTTTGAGAAAGGTTCTCACTAACTTGCCAGGGCTGACCTCAAACTTGTAATCAACTTGCCTCAGCCTCCTAACTTCCTGGAATTGCAGATGTCTAAAACCCTGCCCAGCAAAAAAAAAAAAAAAAAAAAAAAAAATTCTGACCTTCAGCTCCAATGCACTGATGGGTTGTGAGTTTGTATGAAATGCCTGTATCTTTCCCTGCTTCTCCCTCTGAATAGGAATGGCTGCCTAGATCTGTCCCATTGGTGTCAAAAGCACAGAACTGGTGGTACCTTCCACCCACACAGAGAAAACCGGCATACTCTGAATGAATGGTGACTGACCTCAACCTGCTGTGATGTACATATTTACATGAGATTCTGGACTTTAATACCAAGGTGGACATTGGGGGCTAATGAAGGAAATGAATGATATTGGCTTGTCTAAGAAGGAGAATGAGTAGGGACACATTTGGTAAATTTAGCAACTTAAACAATAAAGGAAGAGCTGGGTCAAGAGAGGGGCTATAGCTAAGAAGACTGAGTGGAATCAGCACTAGTGGGTGAGGTACCCTCAATCAAAGGACACAAAGTATTCTCAGCAATTGTTGATAAGTAGTTAGGGCAGGACCCACAGAAGACTAAGCATGGGTATAAGAGGGGCACTCATTCAGAGGACTTAATAGATCCTGAACAATTGTGGTTGAGAGGAGGTTTAGAGCAGAAACAGAGAAGACAGAGAAAAGATAGATGAAGCATGCTTGATTACAGGATCAAAAAAAGACTGAGGTCTTTTGGGAGAGGGGTTCTCATCTATAGTTATCTGAGCTTTTGGAACTGTTTTTAGAGTATCTCTTGGGCCAAAATTATATTGACCTCAGGTATGGTAGAAATGGTCCCATTTTGAAGGTCTGAAGAAGTCTTACTACAATGGGAAACTGTCCTTGGCCACATTTCACACTGTATTTTGAAGATATGCATTATGCCTGACTCAGAAGTGATAGGAGGTCTCCTTTCTTCTCAAAAGAGAGCAATAAATGACATATGAGACAAGATCCTGAAAATGTTTAAATATATACTTTCCATCCACTGTTTGGAAAGATGTCAGAATTCCTGAGCATGCTACATCACCCATGATAATTCAGCCACTTGAGCAAAGGTGTGAAAATGGTGGATGATGAGTGGTAGAATGAGGTGTTCAGTTCTGTGGGCATTGACATCCTTTAAATTGTCTTGGGTTTTCAGGTTCTGGTAAGTAGTCTGTCCACATGGCATCATGAAAATCACACTGAGTTTGTTGGAAAGAAGGAGTATTCACATCTTCCCAAGTTTCCACACACTACTGACCTAGACATACAGATAAGACCTGTGATGTTATACTGACATTAGCTGGAATAGGAACTCACCCAGAGATTTCACTAAGAGAGCCAAGTTGCCTAGGACTCAGTTGAGAGTGAGCACTGGTGGCAGAAGTGTGCCCACCTACAGTACCCAGAGTGGACTGAGCCCTGGTTGGAGAGAAGCATTCACCCACAGAACCCAGAGGATTCTGAAAAATGTTGCATGAGGGGAGATTAAGGACAGGATGCAGAGAACCCTGAGCACTGGTGTGAGAGGGGACCTCACAGACAGGACTCAGAAGACCATGAGCAATGGTGGGGTAGATGAGTTTAAGACAGACAAAACAATGGAAAGGCTGAGCAAAGACAGGATATTTATGATCACACACAAGGGCTAGAGGAGACTGAGAAAAGATTGGCTATGGGAACTTAGCACATGGTCCAGAGGTGACTGAGCACTGCTGGGAGAGGGACATTCACCCAGAGTTCCCAAGTATTCTGAGCACTGCTGGATGAGGGACCCTTTTACAGTGAACACAGCAGAGACAGAATTGAAAGGTAAGGGGAAATCCAAAACAATATTGAGGTACAACTGAGCACCTGTGTACAAGTGATGCTCACAAAAGTACTCAGATGACATTAAACAATGGTGACATGGGAGATTAATGACAGGGTTCAGAGAAGACTGAGCACTCTTGTGTGAGGTGTGCTCATCCACAGGACCCAGAGGATCTGAGCAAGGATTACCTTGGGGAACCAGGAACAGGACAGAGAGAAGTCTGAGAACTCTAGGGTGAGGGGTGATTACCAAAAGGACCCAGGTAAGTATGAGCAAGGAATGATTAAGGAATTCAGAAAGAAAAAAAATGGAGAAGTCTGTGCACTCTCATATAAGGGGAAATCACCCACAAGACCCAAAGGAGACTGAGTAAGGATAGGTTAGGCAAATTTAGTAGTTTTAGCAAGGAATGCTGAGCCATGTTAGGAGAAAGGCTATCACCAAGATGACCCAGTGGAATCAAAGCACTAGTGTGTGAGGGGTGTTCACCCACAGGACTTGAAAAAACCTGAACAATTTTGGATGAGGGGTGATTTAGGATAGGACCCAAAGAAGACAGAGCACTGGTGGGAGAGGTGTGCTTCCCCAGAGATCTCAGAATTGGTGAGGAGCCTGATCAATGGTGGTTGAGAGGAGATTTAGGGTAGAACCTAGAGAAGATAGATGTGGTGTGGTTTACCATAGTGTCCAGAGGAGATGGAGTTCCTTTGGGAGAGAGGTTCTCACATATTGTGTCAGAGTTTTGGAACCTGTTTGAGAGTGTACCTCGGGCCAAATTTTCAGTGACCTCAGGAATGGAGGGAATGATTCCATATCAGAGGTCTAAAGCAGTCCTCAAAAATGATGGGACTTTGTCCTTGGTAAAATTTCTCACTGTCCCTTGAAGGTATGCATTGTGCCTGACTCAGAGTTTCTAAGATGTTCCTCTCTTGAATAAAGTGTGCATACAATGACATATCAGATACGATTCTAAAAAACTTAAATATGTGCTTTCCATCCACTGTTCAGAAAGATGTCAAAAATCCTGGCCATGTATCATCACATATAAGAAAAGAGCCACTTAAGCAATACTATGGAAATTGTGGATGTTGAGTTGTGGAACGAGGGGTTCAGTGCTGGGGAAATTGACATGCATTACAATTGATTTGGGTTTTCAGGAATTGGTGAGGAGCCTGTCTGCAAGGCATCACCAAGGCCTATTGAAGTTGGAGGAGAAAGCATCCACATCTCTCCAAGTGTCCACAGTAATGTTGGCCTGGACACACAGATAAGGCCAGAGATGATATAGTGACATTGGCCAGAATGGGACTAACAGATAATTTATTCAGAGAACCGGTTTGCCTAGAGCTCAGTGGAGAGTGACCACAGATGTTGGACGTCTGCCCAATCCCAATACCCAGACAGTATTGAGCACTAGTTTTCAGTCATTGATGAGGAGTCTGTCTGCATGGCAGAACAAAAGGCCTATTGAGGTTGTTGGACAGTGGAAGCATTCACATCTCTCCATGTTTCCACAGAGTGTTGGTATGAACATGCAGATAAAAACAGAGAATGTGTGCTCGCTTTACCCTGAAATGGACTTACCCAGAGATTTCACTAAGAGAAGTAAGTTCCCTAGGACCAGGTGGAGATTTAGCACTGGTTGCAGAAGTGTGCCTACCAACATGCCCATGAGGAACTGAGCACTGGTAGAAGAGCTGCACTCACCCACAGGACTCAGAGGGTCCTTAAAATTGCTGCAAGATTGGATATTAAGGACAGGAAACAGAGAAGAATGAGCAGTGGTGGGAGAGGAGCACTTACACACATGACTCAGAAGACCATGAATAATGGTGGGGTAGGTGAGGTTAAGACAGAACCCAGAAAAGGCTGAACAATGTTAGGCAATCTATGATCAACACAGGATCTGGAGGAGGTTGAGATAATATTGACTACAAGAACTTAGCACATGGCACAGAGGAGACTGAACACTTCTGTGAGGAACCCTCACCCAGAGGACACAGAAGAGACAGGGTACTGGAAGGTAAGGGGCAGTCCAAAACAATATTCAGGGCAAACAGAGCATTTGTCTTCATGGAACACTCCCTAGAGGACTCAGATGATATTAAGCACTGGTGTGTGAAGGGAGATTTAGAACAGGACCCAGAGGAACCTGAGCACAGTCAGGTGAGTGGTGTTCACCCGCAGGACCCAGTGTAGTCTGAGCAGGAATATCACTGGTGAACCTGGAACAGAACAGATAGAAGACAGAGCACACAAAGTGAGGTATGCTCACAAAATGGACCCAGAGAGTAATGAGCAAGGAATGGTTAGGGAACTCCCATCAAAGAAACATGTTTGGTGAACTTAGCAGCTTAAACAAAGAAGGCTGAGCTATGTCAGGAGAGGGGTTATCACCAAGAGGACCCAGTGGAATCAGAGAACTACAGGGTGAGGGGCACTTACACACAGGACTCAGAGCACCTTGAGCAAGGTTGAATGAGGGGAGATTTAGGGCAAGACCTATTGAAGACTAAGTACTGTTAAGAGAGGGGTGCACACCGAGAAGATTTAGAGACCATAAGTAATGGTGTTTCAGCAGAGGTTTGTGGCAGAATCTAGAGAAGGCAGAGCAAAGATAGCAGAGGTTTGCTTGACTATAGGATCAAGAAGATATAGAGGTCTTTTGGAAGAGAGGTTGTCACCTACAGTGTTTTGAGGTTTTGGAAGATCTTGGAGATTATCCCTTAGGCCAAAATTATAGTGAACTCAGTTACAGTGCAAACCTCAGGTCAAAGATCTGAAGACTTCCATAATTTTGGGAAATTGTGCTTGGCCACAATTCACACTGTTTTTGATGGTGTGCATTGTGCCTGACTCCAAGATCCTAGGAGTTTTTGTCTCTTTTCAAAACAGAGCAACCAGTGACATATCAGACAAGATCTTGAAAATACTTAAATATATACTCTCCATCCACTCTTCAGAAAGATGTCAGAAATTCTGGTCATGCTACATCATCCATTGGAACTCATCCACTTGAGCAATGTTGTGAAAATTGTGGACAATTCGTGGTCTTCAGTTGTGTGGGCATTAACAATATTTAAAATTGTCTTGTTTTTAGGCTTTGGTGAGGAGCCATTCTGCATGGCAGCACCTAATACCTATTGAGTTTGTTGGAATGAGGAAATTATCCACATTGCTCCTAGTTTCCACAGTGTTTTTGGTATGGACACACCAGAGATGGTGTACTGACATTACCCAGAATGGGACTCACCCAGAGATTTCACTTAGAGAACCAAGTTGCCTAGGGTTCAGTGGAGAGCGAGTACTGTTGTCAGAAGTGTGCTCACTCACAACACCCACAAGAGACTCAGCACTGGTGGGAGAGGGGTGGTCAACCACAGGACTCAGAGGACTCTGAATATTTTTGTGGGAGGGAATATTAAGGACTAGAACCAGAGAAGACTCAGCAGAGGTGGGAGAGGGTTGCTCACCCACAGGATTCAGAAGACCGTGAGCAATGGTGGTATTGGTGAGGTTAAGACAGAGCCCAGAAAAGGCTGAGCAATGTTAGGCTATCTATGATCCCATGCAGGAACCAGAGTAGGCTAAGATATAATTGGCTATGAGAAGTAAGCACATGACCCAGAGGAGACTGAGCACTGCTGGATGAGGGGCACTCACCCAGAGTCCCAGAGTATTCTGAGCACTGCTGGAGGATGGATGCTCACCCAGAGGACACAGAGGAAACAAGGTACTGAAGGATAAAGGGCAATCCAAAACAATATTCAGGGAAATCTGAGACCCTGAGTGTGAGTGACACTCACCTCATGACTCAGATGACTCAGATGAGTCCTCTCAGTTGAGTTGTTCTCATGAAAAAGATGCAGAAAAAAATGAGCAAGGAATGGTTAGGGAACTCAGAAAAAATAAACAGAGAAGACTGTGTACTTTTAGGTGTGGGACCCTCACCCACAGGAACCAGAGAAGACAGTAAGGACAGGTTAGGCATACTCAGCAGGTTAAAGAAAGAAGACTGAGCCATGGTATTAGAGGGACTATCACCAAGAGGTCTCAGTGGATTCAGAGCAGTAGTTGGTGAGGGGAGCTCACTCAAAGGACTAAGAATACCCTGAACATTGTTGGATGAGGGGAAATTTAGGACTGGACACAGAAGACTAAGAACATGTGGGATAGGGGCGCTCATCCAGTGGACTCAGAACACCCTGAGCAATGGTGATTGAGAGGAGGTTTAGGGCAGAATCCAGAGAAGACAGAGCAAAGATACATAAGTTTTGCTAGATTACAGGATCAAAAGGAGACAGAGGTCTTTGGAGAGAGGGGTGGTAAGCCTATAAGGATCAGAATTTTTGGAACCTTTTTAGTGTATCACTTGGGCCAAAGTTTTATTGACCTCAGGTATGGTTGAAATGGTCCTATTTCAAAGGTCTGAATATGTCCTCTGTGATGATGAGAAATTGTCCTTGGCCACATTTCACACTTGCTTTTAAAAGTGTGCATTGTGACTAACTCAGACATCTTAGTAGGTCTCCTCTCTTGTCAAAAGAGAGCAGCCAGTAACATATCAGACAAGATCATGAAAACACTTAAATATATACTTTCCATCCACAGTTTGGAAAGATGTAAGAAATCCTGGGCATGCCACATCACCCACAATAACTCAGTCACTTGAGCACTGGTGTGGAAATGGTGAATGAAGTATGATGGAAGGAGGTTCCCAGTGCTGTAGGAATAAACATCCATTAAATTGTATTAGGTTTCAGAAATTTTTGAGAAGCATGTCTGCATGGTAGCACCAAAGAACTATTGAGGTTTTTGGAAAAAGGAAGTATCCAAATCACTCATCATTTCCACCACATTGTTGATATGGACTAACAGGTAAGGCCTGAGATGGTTTTGTTACATTAGCTGGAATGAGATTCACACAGAGATTTCATGTAGAGAACAAGGTTGCCAGGTGCTAAGTGGAGAGTGTGCACTTGTGTCAGAAATGTGCCCAGCCACACCTAGAGAGGACTGAGCACCAGTGAGACAGATGTGCTCAACCACAGGACTCAGAGGACACGGATCAATGGTGGGGGAGGTGAGGTTAAGAAAGAATCCAGAAAAGGCTTAGCAGTGTTAGGTTACCTATGATCACACATGGGAGAAATAGGAGGTTGAGATAATATTGGCTGCAGAAACTTAGCACATGGCACAGAGAAGAATGAGCACTGCTGTGAGGGGTAGTCACACAGAGGTCCCTGAGTATTCTGAGCATGACTGGATGAGGGCAACTCTACCAGTGGACACAGGGACAAAGTACAGAAGGTTAAAGGGCACTCCAAAACAAAATTCAGAGAAAACTTATCACCTCTGTGTGAGTGGCACTCACCAGAGGCCTCATATTACACTAAGCAATGGTGTGTGAAGGGAAATTAAGGACAGTACCCAGAGAAGGCTGAGTAGTCAGGAGTGGGGTGCTAACCTACAGGACCCAGATGATTCTGACCTAGTATATCCTTGGAGATCCTGGAAAAGGATAGAGAGAAGACTGAGCATTCAGATGTGAGGGGTGCTCAACAAAAGGATCCAGGTAAGTATGAGCAAGGAATGTTTAGGGAACTCAAAAAAAAAAAATCAGAAAAGACTGAGTACTGTTAGGTGAGGGTTGCTCACCCACAGTAGCCAAAGAAGAGTTAGTAAGAAAAAGTTAGTTGAACTTAGCAGCTTAAACAAAGAAAGGAGGCATTTTAGGAGAGGGGCTATCACCAAGAGGTTCCAGTGGAATCAGAGCACTAGTGGATGAGTATGCTCATCAAAAGAACTCAGAGTACCCTGGAAAATGGTGGATAATAAAAAACTGAGGGCAGGAACCAGAGAAGACTGAACACTGGTGTGAGATGGCTGCTCAACCAGAAGACTCTGAAGACAATGAATGATGGTTGGGATGAGGTTTAGGGTAGAAACATGAGAAGAAAAAGCAAAAATAGATAAACAGTGCTTGAATACAGGATCCAGTGGAGACAGAAGTCTTTGCAGAGGGTTCTCACCTATAGGATTCTGAGTTTTTTGAACTTCTTGTAGAGTAATTTCTTGGGCCAAAGTTTTATTGACCTTGTTTATGGTCAAAATTATCCTATTTTGAAGTTCTAAAGAAGTCCTCCATAAAGATGGAAATTGTCCTTGGCCACAATTCACACTATATTTTGAAGGTGTGCATTGTGCCTGACTAAGTAGACTTAAAATTTCTCCTCTCTTGTCAAAAGAGACTAACCACTGACATATCAGACAAGATCCTGAAAATAATTAAATATATGATTCCATCCACTTTTCAGAAAGATGTCAAAAACCTGGGTCTGCTACATCACTCATACAATCTCAGTCACTTGAGCAATTGTGTGGAAATTGTGGATGATGAGTATTGAAATGAAGTCCTCAGTGCTTTGGGCATTAACATCTTTTAAACCTGGCTTAGTTTTTCAGATATTGGTGAGGAGCCTGTATCCATGGCATCACCAAAGTGCTATTGAGTTTGTTGGAAAAATAAGTATCCACATCTCTCCAAGTTTCCATATTAGTGTTGCCCTGGACATGCAGATAAGGCAAGAGATGTTGTACTGACATTAGCCAGAATGGGGCTCACCCAGAGAAATCTCTAAGTGTACTGAGTTGCCCAGGGTTCAGTGGAGAGTGAGCACTGGTGGCAGAACTCTGCCCGCTCACAATATCCACAGGGTACTGAGCAATGGTTGGACAGGGATGTACACCCACAGGACACAGAGGACCCTAATAAATGATGGGAGTAGGAAACTAAAGGTAGGAACAGAGCAGAGTGAGAACTCTTAGGTGAGTACTGTTCACCCACAGGGCCCAGGAGAGTGAACAGTGTTGACTTGGCTCAAAGGACAGTTTATATCCTTTGTAATCATGTGAATGTATCACTAAATATTCTCTAATTGCCCCCTTTTCATGCAACATTGCTGCTGCTCTCTGGTCTCATGAAATCTTCTCTGACTTCTCTACTCCCCAGTATTATATCCCCCTGGTGGTCTGGGATCAGTGTCCAGCAGTGTGTGGTGCACTGCCCAGCCTCTCTCTTTAACTCCCATAGTCTGTGATGTTGTAATAGCCTAGAGGGAGGGACAGGAACAGGTCTTTTTCCTACAAGGTCTTGGAGAGTGTTTGGGGCCCTCAGGACTCACTGTGTCTTCCAGCATAACCTTTCCATGGACCTAATGATCTCTGACTCTACTGACAGAAGTCAGAGGTCTGAAGAGCCTGGCTCCAGGTCTGTTTCTGATCCATTTGTCCCCAAATTCAGGAAATTCTGGTTTGGGGCTGTTTTCCTAGGCATCAGGAGTGGGGGTCACACTTTGACTGTGTAGACAGGGTAATAGAGGCTCAGTTTCACATCCAAATCCTGCTGAAGCCAGGGACCTCTTTGTCCCACCTTGTTCACAGGGACCTAAGGCTAACCCTTGTATTCTTGAGCTCAGCCAGGGACCCATGGTCTCCCCGTTCTTCTCTCCCATTTTCCATTTCTTACCTGGCAGATGCACACCTCTTGGTGCCTGGTGCAGTGTTGCCCAGATGCTCTCTCCTCCTCACTCCCTGTTCCTTCTTGATCAGAGTTTCTGGAATTTATCAAAAACTGTTGGTACCTGTGATGATCATTGCAGCAGTGTTCCCAAACCTAAAGTCTTCAAGCAACAAGCTCATGGTTTCCTCAGATCTCTGGTGCAACCTCAGTCTGGACACTCCCCTGTGTCCATCACCACTTCTGCTTCTCCCCCTTGTCAGTGTGAGGAAGACCCTGTGGCTAGGAACCAGGGTCCTCTTCTGAGCTATCCCCAAGCTCTCTTCTTGTTTTAATTTGAGACATGGTCTTTGAATGATGCTCAGGGTGGCTTCACAATTGAGCCACCTGCTCAGACTCCTGAGTGTCTGGCTTCATAGGTGGGGCACCCTGCCATCCTTAGTCACCTTATGTTTCAACAGGAGACCTTCTTTCACAAGGGCCTGCTGTTGTGAAAGCTGTAAATCTGACCCTACCTGAAGCCAGTCAAGAAGCACAGTGTATCTAAGATTACACACAAACTCACTTGTGTCCTGAGCCTGAAGTCAGGTTGTCCCAATTTGAGGGCCAATTGCAGAGCCCTGTAGAGCTGCCCACTCCTAGTAGGGCTCCAGGTGCTCATGTGGCTTCCACCCACCTTTAGCCCCCACCTCAGTGAACTCTAGACTTGGGCCTAGGGGCCTCAGGGATCTGGTCAGCCTGGTCATACAAAACTCCTCACAGTGATCTGGGGCACAGAAAGGAAGAAGACATAGACTGCCCAGTGTGGCTCTCCTGATGTGGGCTCCCACAGAGTATCCCTCTAGTAGACCTCCTCCTCAGCTGGGGAACAAAGCAGGTAGATCAGAAGTGCTTTCCTCTCTGGGTTTTGCACCATCGCATGTCCCTCTGTTCTAATATGCACCACCAACCACACTCCTCAAATCAGGTTACCCAGCTGGAGGCTCCAAGCAGGGACACAGTCTCACTCAATAGGACTCTGTACAACTCTGACAGCTTGAGGAATTTTCTGTTCTTTTTCAGAAACCTGATAGGTCTGTTTCCTCCCAAAGCTACTTCTAGGAGCCCACCCAGGACCCCTATGGAACACTTTATTTTATGTACCCCAGAGGGGCAGTTGTGGGGTGGCACTTCACAGCAGGCAGGTACTGGTAGGTGGGAGGACATATCTCTTACCTGGTCCTTTCCCTCCTAGAGCCAGCCCCCTGAGTGGACTTTGGGGGCTACTAGAATGGAATGAATAAATTTGGCATGTCTGAGAAGGATGTGTGTTTTGGAAAGAACTGTGTTGCCTTAATGCTTGGTGACCTCTCCCCCATGTTTAATGTCCATCTCTGAGGAGTATCAAGGGGGATTTTGTCAGGGGACAGAGTCTTGGTGCTCTCATGAGGCAGAACCAAGGAGCACAGGTTCTGCCATATGAAACACAGCTAGAGGAGATGACCAGCAACAAGAAAGGTGCACTGTCCACACAAAAAGCCTATCATATTGTGATCTTGGACTATGGGACTGCAGAACAGAGCTGGAAGTTCAGGTGCCTGTTGGTCAGTTTTGAATTTCTGCAAGAAAACACTGGAGTCAGCTGACTATGTAGAAGAGATGATTTCCCTCCATTTTGGTGTGTCTAAGAAATGGAATCATCCTCCAGCAGTTCTGGTGAGGGCCTCTTGATCAACCTGTGGGCACCACAACAGCAGGGTGTGTGCAGCAAGCTTCCCATATCCAGGTGGAGCAGACAGGCTCTGGCCTATATAACCACTCTCTCTGAGGATCACCTGTTGTCCTTGAGGACCCCATTCTTGTAGTCACTGCACTGATCCCAGGAGTGCCCACTAGGCCAAGCTCCAAATGTGCCCCACCTCCACCTGGTGCCACCCTGCAGAGCTCAAGCCTTTACTCACAGTGAAACCTGCTGGGCATGCCAACCACAACCAAGCCACTGCAATCTGCATGTGAGATCCCAGCAGCTACCAAGGACCACACACCTCCCTTTCCTTCCTGGGATCTAGCAGAGGGAGCAGTGGGAGGGATTGCCTTTCTGATGGACAGAGAATGTGCTGAAAGATCAGTCCCAAATGCACACCTCCTGCTCTCTGCTGGCCACAGAAAATAGAAATGCCCAGTTTTGTTTGTTTCAAACAAATTTTCCTGTTGTTCCATCTGGAGTCAGGATTGAGGCAGCCTGCTTTCAACTTATTCTTCTATGTCTTCAGAGTTCTGTCTCCTGGGAGTTCAGTTCAGACAGCACCTACAAACAGGTGAGCACACCCCTCTCCACCTCCCAGCTGGGCCTCATGGTTGAAGCCAGAAACCTGAATGTCAGCACCTGGCATTCATAGGCAGTGTGCTAGTGGATGCCTTCTTCTCCCACCACCCATGGGCACACACTGGGCTGATATGAAAGTCACTGCTGACACCTGAAGTGCACTGCTTGTAGATTCTCACTACCTGAGAATTCCTCAGCTCTTGTGGAGAGGAGTGCATTTTGGCTGAAGACTGGGCAGGGGAGTGATTTCTCCCAGGGTAGTGAACGTTGGAGAGTCCCTTTATCCCAAGAAGTTTCCAATTCCATGAACATAATAAAAACTCAAATAACATTTTGAGTTTATCACAAGGGTTATATAACTTGCTCAATTTAAATTTTTATAGGATTTCCAACCTATGGGATGATGTGACAAATTCAATTTTGAGGCATGTTCTTGTGTGAGTGTCAACTGGGTTTGAGAGATGGCAGCAGATTCCAGTCTTCCCAGGTTAGGTCTCCAGGATGGATGGAGTAAGACCTGGTTTCAGAAGAGCCCAACTTTGCTAGGAAGGAGGTGCTAGTAAGTGTTTATGGTCACAGGAACTTCAGTCTAGCCCTAGGGCAGCAGCAATTGGGGAGCAGTGCACCCTTCCCTTCCAGAGAGGAAAAAGAGGGAGACAATTGGTGACAGGAGTCAATGAGAAGCCATGGACCACCAGGCAGACTGTGGACCTTTTACAACTCCCTCCCTGGCCTGCTTTTCTAGTCAGTGCCTCTAGAGGACCCACTGGAGGGATCAGGGCAGGTGATTTCTGGGCCTTCAGGTCTTTGTGGAGAGAACTGACTACATGTTCTGCTGGAAGATAGCCAC